>NW_021820597.1:0-8907 GCF_901001135.1 Rhinatrema bivittatum | reverse complement strand
ATGCCGTGCCAAACCAAGTGGCCCCTCTCGTGCCCTACCACCCCCGCACCCAGACCCAGGCAGAGATGATAATCACCCTTGGAGGCGTGGCCTTTGCTGTAGCAGTGCGCCAGGAGCAGAGCAGCGGGTAGGGCAGGGAGCCCGGCCCACGACGTCCAGGTGCCCCTCTTCTCCCCCGGCTCCTCCTGCTCGGTCCCTTCCTGGTTCCAGCGCGCGGCGGCCCGGCTCCCAAGCGCGGTCTCCTCGCGCCTCCCGGCGGCCGCACTGCGGCAGTGCAGCCAGGCGCCCCCGCGCCCACCGGCGGCCGCTCTCCGCTGGCGAAGCCAGGACGGCGCGGAGGAGGAGGACGCCGCCCGTAAAGGGGCGCTGCCGAGCCGCAGCAGGCAGCTCCCTCCCGGCCGAAGTCCCAAGGACGCCAACATGCCGCCCGGACGCGCCGCAAGAGCCCGCTCGCAGGCGACTGGACCGGCTGAACAAAATGGCGGCAGCGGCCGGTTTGACACTTTCGAAAGGCGCAGGCGCAAGGGTTCGTCCCGCAGCCGAATGCGTTCACGGGACCTGTAGTCCTTCCGGGCAAGACCGCTCGCGAGAAAGGACAACTTCCGGGGAGAGACTGCCTGTTTTTCGGAGCATACTGGCAATTGTAGTCCGGTGGTTTGAATGGTCGCGTAACCTTTCCCGAGGCATGCTGGGAAATGTAGTCAAGAGTTTAGGTTCTAACAGTAAACATCCCTTTTTCCTCCTCCTCATTTAGATTTTGAGCCACAACAAAATCGTAAACATCTTTTTTACATAGTAACATAGATATGACAGCAGAAAAGGACCAAAATGGTCCATCCAGTCTGCCGCACTGTGCAGGTTACCCACTTATTTCTCAAGGCATTCTGGGAAATGTAGTTTAGTATTCTGGTACAAATCTTTGTGCACTAGTACCTATTTTTGTTTATTTTTTGTTTTATTAAATGTATTTGCAACCCCATTCCTGGGTGCTGGCTGCACACGGATGGGGCCAAAAAATAATTTAATGTCTCATTAGGGGCCAGTTCACTCAGACTAGCTCTTTTGTACCAGACTCTTTTCCCCAGGATCTGAGTTCTTTGTTGGTGGGGGAAAGGAAGCTCCTCTCAGGGCCCGGGCTGACAGGGATGACATTAAAACTTTTTCCTGGAAGCGGTAAAGTTTTATGCCCCACTGTAGGTGCTGTAAGTACCTATTAAAAACACCAGTGTCCAAAAATCTGATTACGGAAGGCTAATCAAGTGGGTAAAAAGCACAATAAATACAGTCCCAGCAGCACAGCTAAGCTCTCAAGTTGTACAGCTCTTCCCTCTATCTGTGCAAGTGTCTCTTATCGCCCAGACAGGGGAAGCACTCACCCTCCAGGGCCTGGCTAGGTGAGGTCTCCAAGTGTACAGGGCTTCCTTAGGTGGGCGGAAGAAAAAACAAAACTCCATATCTAGCAAAAAAAACAAAACAAACAGTAACTCACAGTCTGTACAAAGAGTGTAAAAATCCTCTTTCCCCAGGGGATGAAGACTCCAAATGGGTGTCCTCAAAGTCTCAATTTCTTCTCACAGTTCTCCTGCAAATCTGGAACTTCCTCTTTTCTGTTAGCCGAATGCCAAGTTGGAAAGGGATGCAATCTGGAACATGCAGCTCTCGATGTTCTTTGAGAGGCCAAGAAGAGGGATACCAAAAATCTTCCTCCCAGGTCTTCAGCAAAAAACTCTGCTTCCCAAACTGAGGTAAACACCAGAAGTTCCTGATATCAGGTCACCTCCTGAGGTTACAGAGGGGCAGATCTTCCCTAGCCTGGGTCTCTCAAAAAGGGGGTTCCCCATGCCCCCCCACCTCAGGCACTGGTCTCACCAGGCTTCTTACAAATAAATCTGTATCAAAACAACCCAGGATACGGTCCCTACCCACCAGGGAGTGGATGGGCAGAGCAGATCCCCGACCTGTCTCACAGACTCCAGGCAGGGTTTGCTTGAGTCCTACAGAGGCCTCGTTCCAGAAAAGCTCCAACACCTCCTATAACTTCTAAAATCAAGTATACTGCTCCTAAGAGAGAGGTTTATAAAACGCACACAGGCGGGCAGCCATCCCAGCACCCTCAAAGGGAAGAACTGTCCCAAATGCCACCTCCCCTCACCATTCCGATCTATACTGTCCTAAGCTAAAGGCATTAACCCAGGGCACTACTGGTAATAAACCCAGGGGGACATTACATATTTATTGTTTATTATTTCACTTCCACCAGGACGGGGAGCGCATGAAATGTGAGAGGATCTGGCACCTGACTGAGCCAAGAGCCAGTCACTCAGGAAGGGATCAGGGGGAATGTGGGTCAGGCAGATGGGTGAAGTGGACCCAGGCAAGGAAAGCGTGCAAATAGGCCTGAGCTGGATAGGGATTTCACGTTCCGGAGAAACCCCTCTATGACCGTGGCCAGAATTAAGATTTTGGCACCCGTAGGCAGAATGCCACGGCAGTGCCCCACTGAAGCTCTGCCGGCACATGGTACGGAAGCAATCGGAAGCAGGCTCCCCTGGATATTTGGTGCCTTCAAAATTTGGCAACTTAGGTGATGGCCTGTGTCTGAATCTGGGCCCATCTATGACCTCCCCCCCCCCCCCCCCCCCCCCCCCCCCCCCCCACTTTACATCTCGCCACACCAAAACAAGGGAGCTCATTTTGCAAATCTATTCAAACAACAAACTTTTATTTTCTGGTGGTTACCAGCAATCAAAGTGTATAAGAATAGACAGAATAAAAAAGAATAGATCAGGGTTTATAGGCTTGCACAGCTAGGGCGTGGAGGTCACAGGAAGAACAGAAAAAATTAAACATACTAAGTCTTTAAGAGTTATACGCTCCTTTCCCCAGTTTGGCAGAATTAACTATGGCGTCTTTTTCCTCACTCTTCACCCCAGTGGTTCACAGGATGCTCAGTGAGTGAACATTTATTTCCAATCACGTTCTCCTCTAGCTCTCTTTTTCCTTAAAAGACTACTTATCACAGTCTTAGAACAAGAGTTATCTCACATATCCACTTCAGTACTCACTCTCTCGACCTATAGTCGCTCTCTTCCGTACCGGAGGCTCTATACGCTTCAGAACCCCCATTCCTCATAGCTCCCGTTCAAGCAATAGCCGTGCCTGTTCCCGGCTGTCCCCGACTTTCACGCTTCTGAGGCTCTATGGGGCCTCCTGACTCTCATCCACCTCTTCCCGGCTGTCCCCGACTTTCACACTTCTGAGGCTCTATGGGGCCTCCTGACTCTCATCCACCTCTGGGGCTCTGGTCAAAGGGAAGCGAGCAAGGGGCTTGAGGAGAAACACCTCCATGCCTTGACGGGGAAAGCCCCTGCAGGGCTCTGTCACAGGAGAGGCCACTCCAGCTGGTTGATGAAACAGATAAGTGTGGGAGCTTGCTGGGCAGGCTAGATGGGCTGATTGGTCCTTTTCTGCCGTCATTTCTATGTTTCTATGTTTCCAGCTGTGTTCTCTCTGAATCCTCAACCCGGCACTTTTATACTGAGAAACACTGCCTCTACAGGACCTTGCTCCCCATCCTTTATAAAGGGGAACATTCCCACATGGACTATTTTCAACTCTTTCGTGCTGACACAGTGCAAATGCAAAACCAGAATGGAAGCCACCTAGTGGCCATTCAGAGTAACACACCTTCTACAATCCTACGGACATAACGCCCTGTCCGTTTCCACCGCTGTAAATCTGACATTCAGCTGGGGCAAGATATCCGCCCCCCACCCAGAATCCTCTCCAAGGAAAAAAGGCTCTTTGTTGGGAGACCCGTCACATCTACTGGGAGCCGTGGCAGACATTCATGTACCTTAAAACCAATGCCCCTGATTTGCTGCTGCAAATTATTCATGATTCTAGGGCAAATTTTCATAATTTTGCATTATTTGCCTATTAATGTACATTTTCATTTTGCTCCATAAAAATGTCATTTTCTGATATTGTTATGTCCAGTTAATTTATTTGGTTCTCTTTTGGGGGAAAGGAATCTTAATGATGGGATTGGGATGGAAAAAGAGTGATTGAAAAAAAGGAGAAGAGATCTGGGTCAATGGAGAAGAGAGAGGATCTCAGAAGGACAGTGAAGAAGGACTCTCAGGCAGGAGGGGGTAGGAGAAGAGGATGGAGGGGTGATAGAGGCTCAGGAGGAGGGAAGGATATTTCCAGGTTTATAATAGGAGTGTAATGGTAGTCAAGCCCTTGTGCTGTGGCGTAGTTGACGCAACCTAAGAGGCAAACCTACTAGGCCCACGCCAACAGCTGGCGGACATGCCCTACCCCGGGACTGAGCCGGATCTTCACCTGTACCAACCCCGTTCGCCACAGGTTGAGTCCTTGGGCTCCAGGGGCTGGCAGGACTTAGGCGAGAGTCCCTGTAGGTGGTCAGAGAAGGAATGTCTAAAGCCAAGCTGAGGTCAGGGCAGGTGGCAAGCAGAGAGTTACGCAGTTCAGGCCAAGTGTCCGAACAGGCAGCAAGCAAGGCATAGTCGAGGTCTGAGGCAGAGATTAGTACCAGGTGGCAGGCAAGAGAGTGTCCAGGTCCATAGCAGAGGTCAATACCAGACAGGAAGCGGGACTGGGACAGGCTGGACAAGACAGACTGGTAAAGGCATTCTGGAGCAAGGGAGCCTAGTCCTGGGGAAATTCTGCACACAAAAATGTAAAATTCATACAAACATTTAAAATTGTGCACACAAAAATTTACAATTCTGCAAAATTCTGCCTACTTTATATTTATCAAAACAATTCATCTAAAATGTTATGCAGAAAAATTATTATTCAAAGATGCCGAGTTTAAAATATTTTGAGCAGATTTCCCCTAAAAGCACAGTATAAGAATGTCCCCTCTGCCTCTCTCCTTTCTCCCCTCTGCCCTCACAGGCCCCAACTCCACTATATCTCCCATTCCCCTGCAAGCTCAATCTCCACCCCCAGCCCTCCACTCCCAGAGTTTGATCCCTCTCTCATACACAGGCTCCCTTTCTTTCTCTCTCTTGCACACACACACACACACTTCCTCCCTGCATGACACAAGCTCCCTCTGTTCCTCACACACACACACACACACATATCCTCACACAGGCTCCCTTTCTCTCTCATGCGCGCACACACAAACACACACTCCCACTCTCTCACACATACACACCCTCCCTCTCTTGTACACACACTCACCCACCCTCACACAGGCTACCTCTCTCTCTCTCACAAGCGGGATGGGCTCCAGTCATGGTCGCTGGCCTCCCCTTTCTGCTGTGAGCAGGATGGGCTCCTCTCGCAGCCGCCGACCTTCCTCTTCTGCCGTGAGCGCGATGGGCTGTGCTGGTGGCCCACTGGGACCTCCCTCGACTTCAGCCACGCATGGGATGGACTCTGCTCGCATCCGCCGGCCTCTCTCTCCTCTTCTGCCATGAGCGAGATGGGTTCCACTTGTGGCCCGCGGGCCTTTCTCCAAATCCTGCGCAGGAGGAGTACTCTTGCCCAAATTCTGCGCTCCGCCGCAGCGCAGAATTCCTCCAGAAGTAAAGGCAGGCCGGACGAGGCTTCCAGACGCAGCAACACGCACCGTTGCTGAGGCAGGGCTACAGAGCGCGGCTGGGGCTTGTATACCCAGCCGCGCCATCTCGTCTGTGAGTGCTGCAGCCCTGCTGTCCCGCCCTGGGACCTTTAAGTAGCGGCGCACCCTGCCTGCGCACCCCTAGGGGGGACCCTCAGGAGGAGCATCGAGGTGGCGCCTTGCTGCGTCGGCGTCTTAGAGGCGAGTGCGGCCGCTCGCTTCGGCGGCCCCGCGGCCGGCCAAACGTTACAAGGAGAATCAGGGATCAGAGGGGAAAGGGAACATCTGGAGAAAAAGGCAAGGGAATGGGGGGAGGAGAAAGAGAAGGGACCCTGGATTGAAAAAAGGGAGGGAAGGTTCACTCACACCCTTCCTCTCAACACCAATCCCTCATTCACAGCCTCTCTGATCAATTTGCGCTCTCTCTCTCTCTCTCTCTCCCCCCGCACCCTGCCTCCAGTCCCCTCACTCACACCTCACAGAATCTCCAGTCTCACTCCCTCTCCATTCCCCCCATTCACTCTCCCTCCTATCCCCTTACCCCTTTGATTCTCTCATTGGCTCTTCCCTCCACCCCCAATCCCTTCACTTAACTCGTCATGCCCCTCTTCCCCAGCCTCTCTATTCAAACCCCATCCAATCCCCTTTCCTGGATAGAAAGGTGCAATCTATTTCATGAGCAACAGTCATAGTTTTAAGAGAATCAGAGATGGGGGGGGGGGGGGACGAGCAAGTCTGCATCTCGAGTTCTGTGCAAAATTTGACCTTTGACCTGTGGGTGGACCGTATCTATAATAAATGTGACCGATAATTGTTGGGGGGGGGGGGGTTTCAGTAGTTTGTGAATTGACCCATCCAGTCTGCCCAGTTATTCCAGTTTCCACAGCTCCAAGGCTTATATCCCAGCTGCCAGCCTTAGAGCGTGACTGAATGTTAGATCTCTCTTCTTATCCGGGACACTCCGTACAGAGTCCAAGCCCCACTTCAGACCTGAGTTCTGGACGGGGATTGCTCTATTCTCTGAGTGCAGTAAAAGAATGAATGAATGAATGAATGGTTAAGTGCTGGGGGGCTGTCAAAGTTTAGTATTCAGCCAAGCCAGGAGGAGATAGGACCCTCTCCTCCTCCCAGCTGGGCTTGGGGAAGGCAGGGAAGTTGCCAGGGAATGCCAGTGGGGAGGAGGAGGGGTCGGGGGGGGTGGGGGGAGGAAGCATGGGGCAGTTGCTGAAGTTCTCCCAGCTTAGGTTGTGAAATTGCCGGAGGCAGGTAGGGTGCTGGGTCGGGGGAGAGGTGCTGGCAGATCCCCCCAGGCACATACGTTTTTGTGTAACACCAGAGGTAGGGGGACGATGGGCAGCCAGATTTAGGTCTGCTCCGGCAACATCTGGATTTGGCTGGCCAAGTTAGGCAGCTAGCGCTGAAAACCACAAGGCCCCCATTTTGCTCCTTCTTCACCGCCTTCCCGCAGGTTCCCATAATATACTGAAGGTAGCTTGTCTGACTTTCAAGTCATTATGGGGACAGGGACCAGCCAACCTATTTATCTACTCGCTTTATTATCTTGTGCTCCGCTCTGCCAGGCACAGTCCTCTCGGGCCGCATCGTTGAGCCCAAGCGTCCCCTGTCCGGAGAGGGATCCATCGTTCACTGGCTCATGCAAGGGTGCTGAGTGACACAGCTCCAGCTCTTTGCAGCGAAGCGCCTCAGAGAGCTGGGGAACGCAAGGATTATTTCACTCTCCGGAAACTTGGGAAACACATGCCGCTGTAGCCAGTTGCCCTGGTAAAAGTCAGCTTTTTGTTACAGGCCATTTTTATCCTATGAAGAATCATATGCTGCTTAAGGAATGGCGATTAGCAGAGAAGATGGTGCTTTTAATATATGCTGGCGGGGCGGTGGGGGGTAACGCTGCTGTTAGTTGTGTAAAACGATTTGCTTACATCTCAGAATCTACAACCCAAACCCTTACAGACTAGGCCTCTTCACGCTTATTACGGTTCACTGGCTTTGTTGTGGCAGCTAAAGACAGGAGTTGCTTTAATGCGTTTCAATTAATCATTCGTGGTCCAAATGCTCTAAAACACCTTCTGCCCAAGTAATCTCAACTTGCACTTCCCAGAAACTTTGCCATCTGATTTCCCAGCATGAAAGAATAAACTGGCCCAGTCCTGCACAGGTTAGTCAGGAGCGCTGAGACGGTCTCTCGCTCTCTGTAGGGGTCCGGCCGCCGTTTCCCAGCTCTGCTCTGCGCGTCAGCAGGAAGGCAATGCCACTGCGCCCAGCAGGAGACCGTTTCATGACGTCCACACAGACACAGTCCAGAGATGGCAGGCCAAGAGCTCTTCCAGAAGGGAATTGTACCAAAAGTGTGCAGCATTGGTTTCCATCCTTTGTCTTCAGCCACTGTTTAAGACTTTTCCTGGGCTTACCAGATGCTTCATGCAAATACACAGGATCCAGAAGTAGACAAAAATGAATGGACATAGCGCAGTCCCTGGGATAGGATTGCTGGGTTTAGAAGTTGTTTCATCTCAGCAGGCATATTCACGGATGGTTTGTAGGGTGAGGACATGTGCTGGATGTCACCCGATTAACCAAAATGGCCTCCTCAGATTCTGTCAAGGCCACAGAAACTTCATCAGGTCTGAGCTAATCACAGCTGGGAAGCAGAATATCCAGTTTATTCAGTTTCTGGCAGTTTTGCAATGTCCATCTTGCATTGCTGTGACTCTAATTTGTTTGGTTCAACGGACACACAGCTCCTTAATGGAGAACTGGGTCCGTTATTCTCTCTCCGCTATATGCTTCTCATGCACAGCTTCAACAGATAGTTTAACTCGGTCATTAACTCCTAGACAGAGGAGGCCACATCTTCAACTCCAAACTTTGTTAACAGGCAAAACAAATAAACCGAGTCTTGCTGTGCATAAACAGGAGATAGCAGCAGCCAATCAGCGCAGTCTGGGCCACAGAACTAAGGACAGGTAAAATGAGAATAATTATGCAGGGATAGCCAGTTTAGCGGCTAAATCACACAGGCCCAGTCAGTGCAGAGCTGATCAGAGTTAACCAGGAGGAAAAACACCTAGAAACCCCTGCTTCCAAATCAGAGGTCAACCCCTCAGAGCCAGATGCACTAAATACAGCAGTAGCTGCGAAGGTGCAGGATGACTACCAGTTAGCAATACAACAGTAACAAGGAAACTATGCATACAGCATTAGCAACCGAAGCAGGACACTGCGACGAAACAGAAATACACCTATGGAGGCAGGACACGAGTCCCTACAGTTCTTACTCTATTAGTTAG
>NW_021820596.1:0-9099 GCF_901001135.1 Rhinatrema bivittatum | reverse complement strand
GCACTTGAGAGCAAAACTGCCTTTCACACGAGGGTCACACATTGTGGATAACATATAGAAATCCCTTTGCATGAGAGGTTTCAACCTTTTCTGTACTTGCTCTTTTAAGGATTTCACAAGCAGTAACACTTCCTTCAAGAACTCTGGATGATGCAGAAATTTGTCTAATACCTGCTCCAGTAGATATTAGATAGTATATTGTAGGGATGTGCAGACAAAAAGTTTATGTTCATAAGTCCATAAGTCGAAAGGGGGGGTCAATTTCGGTCAATATGGACATATGTAGAATTCCATAAGTTGAGTCTATGTCCATACGTGCACTGGTTCCCTAAATAAAAATTTTAAACCCCCTCACCCTCCTTAATCCCCCCCCAAGATTTACCAAAACTCCCTGGTGGTCCAGCGGAGAGTCAGGACGCCATTTCTATATTCCTTTGCGAGGAGCACGTGACGTCGGCATCACGTCGGAGTGACGCGGACGTCACGTGAATCCTCGCGCGTTCGCTCCGGGACCCTCGTTGGACACAACCGGAACTTTTGGCCAGCTTGGGGGGGCCTCCTGACCTAGAACTATACTTGTACCAGCAGTCAGATATAACTTCAGCATTATTGACAAATGGACTTTAATTTATTTTAACATCCAGACCCTGGCCCTGACTGATTTATCATAGCCTCCCACCTCATGGGATGAATCTACATTATTTAATACAATGTGAAGCAAAACACCATGGCTTAGGCCATAAGCAAGAGATCCCCCCCCCCCCCCCCCCCATAAAAAGAATCCCTTCCAGGGATTAGGAGTCAAGCATGGGACATAAATTGCTAGCCGGAGCAGTCCCTGAAAAGAAATAAATATATTTGTGTGCCCTTGGTATTAAAATCCTGCTAAGAGTTATATAAGCAAAAACTAAATTTCGATGTTGGCAACTTTTGGATATTTCTGGTATACCTAAAAGTTGGACTGCTTTTGGTGATACTTTTTCAGTCAGGTAATGAATTAGAGGAAATGAGAAAGAAATTTCTGAGTAGTTTGAGGTGATCAGAGCTCTCATCTCCCAGCACTGTAAGAAGGTCATGAACACATATCTCCTATATTCATTACCTTCACAGCTTGTTGTAAAGATGAAAGTGATAACATTCCTATATTATCTAGTTATTGACCCCTTCCAGAAGGTGGCAAGAATCATGACTGGCATCTGTCAGTCCTCTATTTCCAAATGTGTCTACTACTTTCTAGAGACCATGCTTGTCTCCATGTAAGGCTTCATTCAGTATCCCTGTACTGATCAGTAGAGATGTGAATCGTGTTGCCCGATCATCTTAACAATCGGGTTCGGCTGGAGGGAGAAAAAATCTGATTGCTGGATATGTGAATCGGCAGGTGGTTCCGATTCACATCGTAAATTTTTTTTAGTGAGGCCCGACCCTTTAAAATTGACCCCTTACCTTCCCCCACTCCCGAACCCTCCCAAAACTTTTTACAAGTACCCGGTGGTCCAGTGGGGGCGCGGGGACCGATCTCCTGCTCTCGGGCCATCGGCGCCATTTTGGCTGCCACTCAAAAATGGTGCCGATGGCCCGATTAAAAAAAACCCACTCGAACCTTTAAAGATGACCCCTTAACTTCTCCCACCGTCCCGATCCCCCCAAAACATTTTTAAATTACCTGGTGCTCTAGTGGTGGTCCCGGGAGCGATCTCCCATTCTCGGGCAGGCGGCTGCCACTCATAAAGATGGCGCCGATGGCCCTTTGCCCTTACCATGTGACAGGGTATACTACATTCTCATAAGTAGTCCCATAATCACAAAATGCTTATCAGTGTGTTGATATTTGCACTGCATGCTTATAATCACTGACTATATCAGAATATAGATATAGACATCTTAGCTAGTAGAGATGTGAATCAGAACCGGAATCTGTTCGGTTCCGGTTCTGATTCAAATCTTACAATTTTTATAGTCCGGCACGATTGGTTTTTTGTTTATCGGCTGCGCCCGAGCTGATAAACAAAAAACCCCCCCGACCCTTTAAAAATGACCCCTTTGCTTCCCGAACCCCCCAAAACCATTTTAAAAATTACCTGGTGGTCCAGTGGGGGCGCGGGGAACGATCTCCCGCTCTCAGGCCATCGGCTGCGCTAATAAAAATGGCGCTGATGGCCCTTTTCCCTTACCATGTGACAGGGTATCCGTGCCATTGGCCGGTCCATGTCACACGGTAGGAGCACTGGATGGCGCCAGCCATTTTAAAGATGTTCGGCGCCATCTTTAAAGATGGCACCGGCCATCCAGTGCTCCTTCCATTTTAAAGATGGTCGGCGTCATCTTTAAAGATGGCGCCGGCCATCCAGTGCTCCTATCATGTGACAGGGGCCGGCTAATGGCACGGATACCCTGTCACATGGTAAGGGCAAAGGGCCATCGGCGCCATTTTTATTAGTGGCAGCCGATGGCCCGAAAGCGGGAGATCGCTCCCTTGTGCCCCCGCTGGACCACCAGGTAATTTTAAAAGGTTTGGGGGGGGGGGGGGCCTGGTAGGTGAGGGGTGGAGGACTAAGGGGTCATTTTAAAGGGTCAGGTGTTTTTTTTTTTTTATCGGGCCATCGGCGCCATTTATATTAGTGGCAGCCAAAATGGCGCTGTTGGCCCGAGAGCGGGAGATCGCACCAGGACCCCCCCCCCCCCCCCCACTGGACCACCAGGTAATTTAAACATTTTGGGGGGGTTCAGGAGGGTGGGGGATTTGTTTTAAAGGGTCGGGGTGGGTTAGGGGTTGTTTTGGTGTGCCGGTTTTCCCGCCCTTCCCCCCTCCCCCGATTTACGATTTTTCACGATAAATCGGGGGAATTTCTATAGTATTGCAACTCTAACGATTTTTGACGATTTAAAAAATATCTTACGATTTTTTTTAAATCATCAAAAAACAATTCACAACCCTATCTAGAATATCTGGGTGTGAATAACAACTTGGAGAAGAAGTCCATAAACAATTATTAGCCATGTATATTTGGAAAAGCGACAATATATCTCAGAGTTTGGGCAACAAGAAATTGATCTACTTTTTGGGATCTGATGGTACTTGTGACCCAGATTGACCACTATCAGAGACAGGATGCTTGCTAGGTTCAATGGACTTTTGATCTGTCTTAGCATCACATATCTTATGTTCTTATGTATAGTGAGCATTTTGTAAGGACTTGTTGGACAGTTCTTGCCCACCATCAGCAGGGAACTTCAATGGGCCTCTTGAACTATCTGTCTAGCCCTCACTGCTCTTTGGCCTGCTGCCAAGAAATTCTGGTTAGTCCTCTCATCTCTATGGCCTGTTCATCCTGCTGGCAGCCATGCTGTCCCTGTTTGAATATAGGTATATTCTGACTTCACAGTCTATACTTTTGCCAGAGCTTGGTCTAAGTCATGGTCTTACCTTCTGTCCTAGTCTTGATCTTAGACTCTGGTCTTGTAGGCTCTAATTTGTGATCTTATGTGTGTCATCCCTTTTGGCCCACATATTCTGTATTCTTGTTCTTCTACACTAGTCTTGCTGTATTCTTGTTCTTCTACACTAGTCTTGTTGGCCCTAATTCATGGCTTTATGTTGGTCCTCCTCTCAGTTCCTCATATTCTTTTCTTGTGCTCCTGTTTGCTTTAGTTTGCTTTGTGTTCCCTGTCTGGTCTCAGCCTGCCTTTGTGCTCTTATCTGATCCTAGTTGTTCTTGCTTCTGTTTTAGTAAGTGCCTTCCTGGTTCTTGTTCCTGCAGCCACCCTCTCCTCTGGGTGCCTTCAAGTTCCCTAGTATGAGTGTTCCTGTTCTTGTTGTCCAAGACTTGTTGGTTGCCACTAATTAAGGGCTAAGCCTGAAGGGAAGGTGGCTGGAGCAGGCAGAAGACTTTTTATTTCTGTTCTGGTTCAAATGTGTCTCATCTGCATCCAGCCCACTCTTCCTTTTGAGGTCATAACTCCAGGAGGACATCATCACACATTGATTTTATGATGTAACGTATTTAGAATCTGATCTTGAATGTAGAAACTAGGAAATAATTTGAGATATTGTAATTATCTAATTAATTTGTGCTCAGTGGTCTGATATGCAGAATATTGTGGCATATATTGGTTTTTGTAATTGATTCAAAATGTTTTAAACTACTCAACCTTAGAAGAAGGTTGAGAGTGCATAAGTTGAAATGTATGCAGGTAACACCAGGTCTGACAGCTCAAACCTTCTTAAAAGACCCATTGTTCCAGACAAATCTTATTTATCAAGAGTAGTAATTTTTATAATGTTAGCATACATGATACTATAATAATATCAATTGTTGAAGGTCAGACAGGAAGGAGAACGATCAAGCATATTTATTATATAATCCTGAACTTGAGGCCAGCTTTCTATTAGAGCAAGGTCGAGACATCAAATCAGTAATTATCTAAATAAGATCATAATACTTATATCAGTAATGTTCTTGTTAGAATTAAAAAAAGGGCAAAAGCATCCAGCTGACTCACTCTCTGAATGATTGATTTTGTGGTTTCAAACTATTATTTGAAAGAGGAAAGTCATGCTCATTAATGCCATACCCACTTTAATCATTATTGGAAGCATTGTGTGAATTAAGGATGCCTGTTCCATTTCAGATAGATTGCTTCAAGCAGTTCAGCTAGACTGGTGAATTAGTTTTGCAAGCATGGTTCTGAAAGAAGCTGCAGAGACTGAATCATTTGTGAGCTCTGAGCTACATCAATATGATTTATGCTTTTAATTTAAAATTCTAAACACTTTGAAAAGGGAAAAATGTGTACTTGAAGGTCTAAATCAAGAATATTGATCTGTCCAATCTCATGACATATTATTTACATGCTAGAAAGCGTGTCAGTAACCTGCTTGTAAAGTTCAGTTATACTTTCAATTTAATTTGGAAAAAATGTCGATTCAGTTTAGCATCCCAGTATGCCAGGTCTCACTTTGTAAACTATGATACAAGATTGCAATATTTAAGTAAATAGCTAAAAACTTTCTCACATCTGTCTCTTCTGCCTTATGTGAGAGATATATTTGTGGTTCCCTGTTACAAACAGATTTGTATGGATTTATTATATGATAATATAATTATAAAATTAAGTTAGATAATATAGTAAAACATAACAAAAAAATTGATAGACCAGCCCCATGGTACAAGATGTACTATTCTTCACTGTATTTCAGTAGACCGACTGATGGCGCTAGCAGGGTTCAGGCTCACTTCAGAGGTGATACATTCCAGCTCATGAAAGTGGAGTAGACAGCTGTCCACTGTCACTAACAATCCCTTTTGACCACCAAGTGGTGCTAAGCATAAGTATTTGAAGCTCAACTACTGTGTATGCCATCTGGGGTCAGGATGTATAAAAGGGAAAATTGTGAAAATATTAAAAAAATTTATCCTTTTGGAGTTTTAATTCTTTAATTTTGCTAACATAAAAGAGAAGCTCAAACTGTACACAGTAGCAGATAGGGACCAATGCAGTGACTTGAGTGTTATGACCACCGTCTGCGGCCGTCCACGGCAGGCTCAACTCACGTCATGTCATGCCTGGCTCTCCAATTCTGGTGCTCTTGCGGTGGTGACCAGTCACCATCGCCGTGTTCCTCCCGGCTCTCTGCACTCCACGTGGTGGCCGGGATGTCGCCTCTCTAGTCGCATGCGCGCGCGCGCTATCTGCGATTCCTTTAAAGGGCCTATGGCAGGAACTCCGGGTTCATCCCCAGCTGATGACATCATGGACCCGGAGTATTTAAGCTTTCCTCTAGCCTCCACTAACCAACTTGGTAACCTTGCTGGACTTGCTCTCAGTGCTTCCTGCTCCTCAGGGCCAGGCTCAGCGCAACTTTACCCAGACTCTCTCTCAGTACCTCCCACTCTATGGGTCCTGGCTCAACTCAACCATACAGGACTCTCCATCAGCACTTCCCACTCCTTGGGGCCAGGCTCAGCGCAACCTTACCTTGTCTCTCTCTCAGTACCTCCCGCTCTGCGGGTCCTGGCTCAGCACAACCCTACCTGGACTCTCTCTCAGCGCTTCCCACTCTTTGGGGCCAGGTCCAGTGCCATTCTACCTGTGAGCTCCAGCCGCAGTCCCCACAGCTCCTGAGAATCACCACGGTACTCCTCCTTGAGGATTTTTGCAACAGTGCCTTCTCTCTTCAGGAGTAGGCTCAGCACAGTACACCTCCAGATTGCATCTCATTGCCTCGCTCCTTGGGACATCCCTCTACGCTACCACTACAGAAGGCTCAGTCACCAGCTTGCTGTATCCCAAACAGTACCCCTGCACTGCTACCCCCCCCAAGCACCTGCTTCAGCGGATTCCCCGCTCTAGCATTTATCCAGTAGACTCCAGTTCGTGCCTCTCCATCTTCATCTCCTTATCTCGAGGCCACTCCCTTGTGGTCCAGCTCTACTCTCCTCAGAGCTGCAGTGATTTGGCACTCCTTGATACTCTTTACCCTTTCACCTCCTGGAGTGCTCCTGTCTGAAACTGTGCCTAATCTCTCTGACTCTCTCTGCACGCACTCGCCTACCCTTTCTGGGACCAGCCACACAGAGGCGCTCCTACGTCCTACGTCCTATCGGCCCCTGCACCCAAGGGCTCAATCTGCGGGGAATGAGGGTCGGCACAGGTGAAGTTCCAGCTTGCCTCTGTTTCCAGCCAGCCTTGCCTCCCGACGGTGGGGACCTGTGGGGCCCAACTCCTCAGGTAGCAACAACCCCACCTTGGGCCAAGGGTCCACAATTCCTAACATTGAGAAGAGGAGTTATATGGGTATAATGACTTTGGTGGAAGAAATGTTGTGTAGCTGAATGTTGAATAGAATGTAAAGGTGAGAGATGGTTCATTGGGATACTTTTGAGGGTATCCCACACTAGGTTGCAACAAACAGGAGGTCATGAGAGTGGATAAGGGCATTGGTATTTTGCTCAGAAAGGAAGAGATGGATTTTGGTGATGTTAAAGAGAAAGAGATGAAAAGTTTATCAGTGTTTCCAATTTATGTGGAGAAGCAGAGACAGGAATTGAAGATGACCTCACATTTACAAGATGAGGGAACTGAGAGGATGAGTGTGTTATCCATATGCAAGGGGACCCCCAAATATGCCCCTTACTAGTAGATTTGACCTTAACTATTATGGCTGCAGTAGTCTCAAAAGACTTGATGTGACAGTAGTGAAGGTGGGATTGTGTTAGGAGTATTAGCATTCCCCAGTGGGAGGGGTCTGGAATTTTCATTACGCTTCTGTAACTTTGTGATGCAGTGGGTTTTTGGAGAAGAAGGCAGGAGAAGCAAGTTTACAGTATGCAGTCTGAGGGTGCTCATATTTCCACAATGAGGTACTATTAGTGCATGGTCTTTCTACCTGTTAGGTCCGAAAGAGTGCTTTTTTCCAATGAAGTAGTGCAGAGAAATTTAATTATTCCTGTTTTGAGAAAGTGACTGGGGCCCAAGGCCAGGATGCTCAGACTTTCAAGAGAGATGAGGGAGAAGTAGAAATCCTGTCCAATAAAGTTGGCTGGGTGCCCAGGTAGTTGAGGTACTCAGATCTTTGATTAGAAGGACAAATTCTTGGAAGGAGAGGTCAAGGAATATACCTCATCTTGTTCTTGAGAGAGTTTTGGAGAAGTGTTTTCCAGAAAAGATTGGTCCTTAATGGTAGTTTGCAAGAGGAGGAACTGCCCAGCTGAGGAAGGGTCTTGTTAGAGTTCCAGTCTGCGAGAATAGTCAGCCAGAAGCTCATCAAAGTTAAGGAAGTTACTAAGAGAAGAGATAATAGCTCCCCTTCCGCTTCACAAGACTGGGAGCAGAGAGGAGGCTGGAAACTACAGACCAGTTAGCCTCCCCTCGGTGGTGGTAAAAGTAACAGAGTAGCTGCTGAAAGAAAGAATTGTGAACTATCTACAGTCAGAAGAATGGCTGGACCAGAAGCAGCATGGATTCACCAGGGGAAGGTCCTGTCAGTCAAATCTGATTGACTTTTTTGATTGGGTGACTAGGGAATTGGATTGAGAAAGAGCACTTGATGTCATCTACTTGGATTTCAGAAAAGCTTTTGATACTGTCCCGCACAGGAGGCTTGTGAATAAAACCAGAAGCTTAGGAGTGAGTGCCGAGGTGGTGGCCTGGATTGCAAACTGGTTGACGGACAGAAGACAATGTGTGATGGTAAATGGAACTTACTCTGAAGAGAGAGCGGTGTTAAGCAGAGTGCCGCAAGGATCGGTGTTGGGACCGGTCCTGTACAATATCTTTGTGAGTGACATTGCGGATGGGATAGAAGGTAAGGTTTGTCTTTTTGTGGATGATACTAAGATCTGCAACAGAGTGGATATGCTGGAAGGAGTGGAGAGAATAAGATGGGATTTAAGGAAGCTGGAGGGGTCGAAGATATGGCAGCTGAGATTCAATGCCAAGAAATACAGAGTAATGCATATGGGATGTGGAAATCTGAAAGAACTGTATTTGATGGGGGGTGAAGGGCTGATGTGCACGGAGCAGGAGAGAGACTTTGGGGTGTTAGTGTCTAATGATCTGAAGTCGGCGAAACAATGTGACAAGGTGATAGCTAAAGCCAGAAGAATGCTGGGCTGCATAGAGAGAGGAATATCTTGTAAGAGAAAGGAAATGATCATCTCCTTGTACAGGGCTTTGGTGAAGCCTCACCTGGAGTACTGTGTTCAGTTCTGGACACCATATCTCCAAAGGGGCAGAGACAGGATGGAGGCGGTCCAGAGAAGGGCGACAAAAATGACTTATGAGGAGAGATTGAAGAACCTAAATATGTATATCCTGGAGGGGAGGAGGAGCAGGGGTGATATGATACAGACTTTCAGATACTTGAAAGGTTTTAATGATCCATGGTCAACAACAAACCTTTTCTGTTGTAAAAAGATCAGTAGAACTAGGGGATCATGATTTGAAACTCCAGGGAGGAAGAGTCAGAACCAATGTCAGGAAGTATTTCTTCACGGAGAGGGTGGTGAATGCCTGGAATGCCCTTCCGGAGGAAGTGGTGAAGACTAAAACTGTGAAGGATTTCAAAGGGGCATGGGATAAACACTGTGGATCCAT
>NW_021820595.1:0-9362 GCF_901001135.1 Rhinatrema bivittatum | reverse complement strand
AACGTGCGTAAAGCCCCGGGACGCGTGTAAGTCCCGGGGCTTGCAAAAAGGGGGTGAGAGAGATGGGGCTGGGGCAGAGCCATAGGCTCCAGGCACAGCGGCCATTTGCCGCTGTGCTTGGGATTGCGCGCCGGCAGTTGGCCAGCGCGCGCAACTTACTTCAGCCCCAGGGCTGAAGTAAGTTGTGAAACAGAACCGAAAAAAAGGAAAAGGTAGGGGGGAAAGGGCGGGGGAGGTAGGGGAAGGGGTGAGAAGGTGGGGTGGGTGGTAAGGGAATGGGGGAAGGCAGCGCAGCTCAGTGCACACAAAGTGCACAATTGTGCACCCCCTTGCATGCACCAACCCTGGATTTTATAACATGCGCGTGCCTGCGCACGCGCATGTTATAAAATTGGGCGTACATGTGTGCACGCCAGGTAGCGCACGCACATGTACGCCCACGTGCAACCTTTTAAAATCTACCCCAAAGTGTTCTTGAAGAACTAACACAACGGAGAGCGTGTATATGACCATTGGACCCAATACTGAATGCTTCAGGATAATAAAAGGTAAAACAAATGTGTTGACCTTGCACTCTATGACTCTATTCAACTTGCCCATGAATCAAGGGAACCTGTGGCAGCATCTACACAAATTGCAGTCAGAGAACTTATAAACATTCACCAATATCTTACTCCACTCCACTCCAGATCCTTTCCTTTCATGCCAATGGAACCTTCCAGAAAACTGACAAAGCAGCATGAAAAGGTGAGAATACTGGGGGTGATTGTGATGGGTCAATTAGCAGTTACTTTAATGAGAAGACTGTCTTTCTTTGATCCCTAGCTGGTTGCTCTGTGAAGACCATCAGTCCCAGCATGCTCATCTACTACTTCCATGTTCAGCCAAAATCTGAGTATTTGAATTATGTTTTACTATATAAGGGAGCTTCCCAAGATAGCACTATCCTTGTTACTTTATGTAATCTTCCTTGGGCCTAGCTTTAGGGAAAGGCAGAAAATCAAATGCATATAAATAAATAAGTAAATGAATACATGAATACAGCTATAATAAAAAGATGCAATAATTAAGATGATGCCCATTTTCAACAGGTTTGAGAGTTAGCCAGACAAAACTTGCTGTTTATATTTTCTCCTCTGCTCACCGGCAAAATTAAGTCTTGGCAAATCATAACCACACAAAATTTAGACAGATTGTAAGAGGCAGCTCTGAGGTCATTCCAGGGGCCGGGTTAAAAACTTGACCGGTCAAGCACCAATCATTGACTAAGCCAAAATTACCTAGTTAAGTCCAGTCAGTAAATAGCAGGTCCAAAGTTATCTAGACAACCTTCCCAGTGGGATCTTTCAAAATAAATCATGCACTGGGAGCCAATGTCCCCTTCTTCTATCCCTTCCTCTCAGCTCCATGGTCCAAACAAAGTCCCTGAAGGGCCCATGCCACTTTTCTTCCACCCTCTCTTTTGGCTTGATTGTCAAAAAATAAAATGCCTTTGGAGATGAGGCCCTTTTCCTCTCGCCCTCCATCCTGGTCCAGGGGGGCCAATGTCCTCTAATTCTTGGCCATCTGGTCCAAAAAACAGAGAACCCTGCAACTGATATCCTAATGCTCTTTAAATCCCACTGGTCAGGCCTTCAAAAATAAAGATCCTCACTACAGACACTTCTCCTCCCTTGGTGGAGCTCTAAAAAATGTTTAAAAAAAGTTGGCCAGCAGTGGAATCTCTCTTCCTCTGCACTTCTATAAAAAAAATAATTTAACAAGGGCAACACAATCTCCTTCTTTCCTTCTTATATCAAATATGGCCAAATTATTAGTACCGGGGCAGGAGGGCATTCCATGGGAACTGGGAAGAGAAGTAGTGAGGGTCAGGGAAACAAGTCGATCTGGCATGAGATATCGCTCGGGGTTTCTCAGTGGTCAGTATTTAATGTATTTGTAGGGCCTTTATGTGATATTTTAAAAGAGCTAAGTGTCCTTTACTTTTTATATGTGGATGACATCCAGTTTTATTTACTGTGTGTGATGGAGATAGTAAAAGAGTGGATTACGGCAAACCATCTGATGTTAAATGTCATTATTATGGTCAGATAAAAGGCCCACTGTCTCTGGGACAGGAGAGGAGTTACTTATTGTGACTGAAGCCCACAATTTGGGAAGTATGCTTGATTTCCCACCTGACATTTAAACCCCATATCAGACAGGTGGTTAAGAAGGCTTTTTAAGCTTAAAATGTTAATGCCCTTGAAACATTTATTAACAGAAAGTCTTTTTTTCGTTGAGTGCTGCAAGTGGATTATTGTAATAGCCTTATGGTAGGCCTTCCCTTGGTTAATACTAGACCTTTGCAGTTAGCCTATCATGCTGCAGCCCATATATTAACAGGCCAAGGACGCACTGACTATATTAGTCCTGTATTGTGCCAGTTACATTGGTGCCAGTAAACTTTTAACTATCATTTTTAAGCTTTTGAATTCTGGTGAACCTTTTGTTGACAGATTGAGATCACAACCAGATAATTTGTTGATAGTACCACCTTTCCCATAGAGCCCCTACTTTGTGAAATGTTCTCCTCCTGAATTATGATTCAAAGGAGACTTGAAATCCTATCAGAAGTAAATGAAAACATTTTATTTTGATAAAGCATGTATAATTAGTAACTTATTACAAACATTTTGTTCTGGTTTTTGTTATGTTTTGTAAAAGTGTGAACCCTGGGCTGAGGTGAGAGGTGTCTCCGCCCACAGGGAGGAGCCCTGTGAGCCTCACAGTCGGTATGCGTGGTCTCAGTAGACTCGGACACAGCTGTAAGGAAGAGACTTTATTACGAAGGAAGGAAAAGCAAAGCCCGCAGAGTGGGAGATGCAGTTAAAGTAAAGTTCTGAGCTGAGGGGTATACCCACGAAGTGAAGATCTGACAGTGGCCCGCAGAGCAGGGTACGCCAGAAAGTCTTTGCAGAAGTGTAGCAATACCTCAGATGAGCAGATCTGGTAGTGGCCCACAGAGCGGGGTACGCCGAAGATGTCTGTACTATGTTGATAATGAGAAGGTAGTATGAGGTACAGGAACCCGGAAGAGGCTCCTGTAGATGTTGCGGTAATAACCTGCAGTGCAGGGTAGCAGGGTATACCGGAGCGACTCCTACTGGAGAGGAAATGATAGTGGCCTGAGGTACGGAGTACACCGCAGACAATCCCACAATAGGTTCGGTATTGTTGAAGTCCATAGACAAGTACTCACAAGAGATAGTTCCAGGAGAGTGTCCCAGGAAGCAGGACAAGGCAGGAAGACACTCAGAGGAGCGGATTGCAGGAACGTGGAAGGGCCCCCGAGGAGCGGGTACCCAGAGCGTCTCACGCCAAGGAAGGAAACTGGAACTGGAAGTCCAAGGATGAAGCGGAATTCAGCAACGAGGAAACTCCTTGCTAACTCGTCGAAGCATAGGGCCGGTCAGTATAAGTACAGCAGGAAGATGACGTCATTCGGAGGGGACGCCCCCGAGGTTCCCGTCATGATGTGTACAAAGGTAGCCCTTGCGCGCACACACATAATTAGGTAGGTAATTCCTGAAACAAGATGGCGGTCGGCAGCACCCATGCCATCCTGGGAACGCCAGGCAGGTCGGAGGTGACTGGCAGAGGCCGCCATTCTTCCAAGGATTGACAGTGCAGCAAAGAAAGAGGTAAGCATAAGTGGTCGCAGCCGTCTGCGACTGACGGGCGTAACAGTTTTATCTAGTGTGTCTGGTGTCCGCCATTTTGCTCTCAGGTGGTTTTCCACCTGCTTTTTTGTCGCGCTGCAGTTTGCTGGCCATTCTGTCCCCGCTGCGACTGAGGAAGTCCTCGATGCTGGTTTGGGTAGCCATGAGTGTATTTTCTAGTGCCAGGCACCAGGATTAGTTGGGTCTTTTGTAAAGATTTTCTGAGCAGGGCCTGGGAGCGAGTCTGAAGTGCTTGTCACTCACTCATCAGGTCACGTGGTTCTCCTTCTCATTTTCATTTATAAAAGAGCAATTCAAGATGGAACTAGAAAAAGGAAATTGAACTAGAGAATACAATAAGTAGACTACGTGTATATTATTTTGTATTTATTTAATTATTGAATGTGATCTTACATCACTCTTTTAAAATGGGAGACGCCATGGTCCACAAGTGAGCACTGTGTACTGATAAATTCATGAGTTCAACATAACATGACCAATGATATCAGGATTGAGGAAATGGGAGAACTTAAATAAGATCAGTAGTTACAACTGCGCATTGATGATTTAATTGCATAGAAATATACACTCACAAAAATACCCAGAGACTTTAAGAAGGTTACTGACTGAGAAGTATGGCTGTGGTTATTGTATACCACAAGCAGATACCTCATACTATATTTATACGCTGGAGTAAGCATTGATCTATGCATGCATGTTCATAGGAATAAAAGGGAAATTCTCAACAAACCAATCTTGGCTGTGCTTGCAGTTTTTCTTACACCAAGCAAGTGAGCTGGAATAAAAGGGACCTGAGAATTCGAATTCATGATAAGGAACTCTGCAAACCCTTCCTACCTTCCCATGAGGCGGCCAGAGTAAAGAATACAACTTAAAATGTAATGAAGATCCTACCTCGTCTCAAGCCCCTCCCCTTTAGTAACCCAATCTCCCTGGAGCTCACCCCCCCCCCCCCCATTTCCACCCATCCCACCCATGACTCTCTCCTCAGAAATTCCCTGGTGGCCGAATAGGTTCCCAGAGCACCTCAAATAGCTCTGTGTCAGTGTCCAGTGCCGCTATTTTAAAAATTGGCACTGGGTAGCTGAAGTCCTACTATTACCCCTATCACTTGATGGGGAAGTGGTAGAACCTGAGCCCTCCGGCGGCAGCACTGGACACAAACCCAGAGGTGGCTCTCCAGGCCCCATTGGGCCACCAGGGAAGTTGCAATAGGGACTGAGGGAGTGGCAGGATGAGCTCCAGAGAAGGGCTGTTACCAAAGGGAAGTGATTTGGAGAGGGATGGGGATCCACTCAGGGACTTCATAACTTTTTTAAACTTGTATTCCTTACTTTGGCTGCTGCCTGGCACAGTGGGAGGGGTGGGAAATGGTGTTTCGAGAGACTCCCAGGAATTTGCCCTCTACTGGGTGGCTATTTAGGCCACCAGGGCTCTTTAAGGCACGGTTCTGGGGGCATCGGGGTACACAATAGTGTCCTGATGCTCTTGGGAAAAGGTAACTAAGTCAGAGTCTGGTTGAAATACCGTGCGGCAGTTACACTTTTTAGTAAGGTTTAATGGTTCTGTCTGCGCCTGTTCATCCTTGATCTCTTCTTGCATGCCCAGTCAGAACTGATGCCATAGAGGTTCTTTATCCCATCCCACATCTGTCAGTAACTGGTGAAAGCAAGCTACATAAGATAGAACAGAGAGAGCCCATCCCTTGCATTAGATGTAATAAGCCCCTCTCTGCCTTATGTTTCTGGTGGGGATCAGAAAACATCTTTTTAAATTGCACCAGAAAGGAATTCCAGATAGTGCTTAGTAGGGGTGTGCATTCATATTGAACATAAATGTAAAACGCTACTTATTTTTTTTTTAACTTAAAAAAGTGATAAGACATAAACGATCGGATTTCCAACTTATTCAACATAGCTATGTTGAATAAGTTGGAAATCGCGATTGTTGATCCAAAATAAAAATTTAAACCCCTCACCTTCCTTAATCCCCCCCCAAAGACTTACCACAACTCCCTGGTGATCCAGCGAGGAGTTAGGACGCCATTTCTGAAAGCCTTTCCGAGGAGCACGTGACATCGGCGCCACGTTGGAGTGACGCGGCGTCATGTGATTCCCCGCGGGTTCGCACCGGAACGCTCGTTCGGCCCAAAAGGAACTTTTGGCCAGCTTGGGGGGGTCAGGAGGCCCCCCCAAGCTGGCCAAAAGTTCCTTTTGGGCCGAACGAGGGTGCCGGAGGGAACTCGCGGGGAATCACGTGACGCCGCGTCACGCCAACGTCACGTGATTCCCCGCGGGGTCGCTTCCGGGATCCTCGTTCGGCCCAAAAGGAACTTTTGGCCAGCTTGGGGGGGCCTGGCCTGGCCCCCCCAAGCTGGCTTGGCCTGGCCTGGCCCCCCCCAAGCTGGCCAAAAGTTCCTTTTGGGCCGAACGAGGATCCCGGAAGCGACCCCGCGGGGAATCACGTGACGTCGGCGCCACGTCGCAGTGACGCGGCGTCACGTGATTCCCCGCGAGTTCCCTCCGGCACCCTCGTTCGGCCCAAAAGGAACTTTTGGCCAGCTTGGGGGTGTCAGGAGGCCCCCCCAAGCTGGCCAAAAGTTCCTTTTGGGCCGAACGAGCGTTCCGGCGCGAACCCGCGGGGAATCACGTGACGCCGCGTCACTCCGACGTGACGCCGACGTCACGTGCTCCTTGCAAAGTTGGTCAGAAATGGCGTCCTGACCCCGCTGGACCACCAGGGAGTTGTGGTAAGTCTTGGGGGGGGGGGATTAAGGAGGGTGAGGGGTTTACATTTTTATTTGCACATATGGACATATACTCAACTCATTGAATTTTGTTTATGTCCATATTGACCGCAAATGGGACCCCCTTTGGACATATGGACATATGAACTTAAACTTTTGCTCTGCACATCCCTAGTGCTTAGGTCCTGCTCCTTTAGGCTGACGGCTCATTATAAGGCATCTCCTGTAATTAAAGTTGGTCACCCAATATGCTTTCTTTACTTCCTTTGTAAAGTATCCCGGGTACTGCTTAAACTGGAGATTGCATTGATGGGTGAATCCTCTAAGGCGCCCTCTATCCCCATCAAATCATTCAGGAGGTAGCGGGTCAGGGACTGGGCCATTTTTACTTCGTGCAGCCTCTTGCTGAAGGCACATTTGCTCACAAAGTGTGTGCATCCTTTCCAGCTGTTGGTGTTTTGGATACCCAGATTTGATAAGCTCTTCAATATGTACTTGCAGGGACTGCCCTTGTAGCATGAATTGAATCTGCTGTTGTCGAGCTTCTGATGTAGTCATCTTTAACTGGTAAGGGGGAAGCAAAAAACTGCTTTCACTATAGCAGCTTCTCAATGGTGATTCGTCTTTTTTCTCACTTCCCAAACACAGGAATTGTCAAGAGGTACTAACACAGAGCGTGACCCTCTCTTCTATCAGTGTTACAACTGGCTGTGCTACCAGACGGAAAAGAAAAAAAAAAATCCTAGCACAACTGAGCTTTAACTGCCTGACTTTATTTTCCATTTTTATGTATCATAAATAAACAAACAAAAAAAAAAAAATGCTTTCACCTGCTGGATCTCCTAAGTGCGTTGACACAATCTATCAGGGTCTGCTTCAGTAAGGTTTAATGAAAGCAACAAATGTTTCAAACATGACACGGGTTTCCTAACTTACAGGATGCAGAAAGCAAACAAGTTAAGCAATCAAGGTGGATTCTGTCCCTGGCTAGGCAAAGGGGAAGATCCAGCACAGCCCTGCATGTTCAGTGCAACCCAGCTCAGACCCTGGTCCTCTATAAACAAATGACACTGTGCCGGCAGGGAGCTCCCTGCTGGCTCTCACTTAACAGCGGCTGCATAGGCAGGGTGGGTCCACCTGCTGACCAATGACAACCCTGCTTTGTCATATCTCCACCCACATATACCTAAAGACCAATAGAACTAGCTGCTCCCCTAGGTCCCAATAATTTGGTAGTTCCCTGTTAGAGCTTCAGACATTGTGCTTCAAGGTCCCAGCATGGAAAACTTCCCATAGACCTTGAAAGCTACAGCCCCTGAAGGGTAACTCATTTTCCGGAAAATAATATGGCTTACAATTTTTCAGGCAAGCCGAGTTATTTTATTTAAATAATATACCCTAGTAATGAGCTGCTTTACATGCATTGTCACTCATTACCATACTTGCATTATCAGGACTTAACCCGTGGTAAATGCTGTTTATCATGCAGTAAATACCTAACACACCCCTAGATTAATCAAAAAAGTGTTAATAATGCATGCGTTAAGAAAAAAGGGGCAGTTTTATGGAAAATTTACAATTACTTCACCATGCAGTAACTCACCACTTCACAACACTAATGTCACATGTTGCAGTAAACTTAGAACCCCCTGCAATAATCCTACTTTTAGGGAGGGCGAGGGCGAGAGACAGAGAGAGAAAATCTGCAAGGCATCTCATAGTAGTTAAGTATTTTTATCTCTATAGGAGGGCCATCTAATAGATCGAGGTGAGGTGATGGTGGTGGTTTAGGGTTTAGGGGCCAGCAGTTTCACTTGTAATATGTTGTCTCACCCTAGCTTGATGGACTCTATAACAGGTTACCATCAAGCTAGGTGATATAACAGTACAAAATAGCATGCATAATGCTATCACACACTGCAATACAGCCCCTCATTTAATTAAATCCCACCCAAACTCCTCCCCAATCCTACTCCTCCCACAGATTTGCATTCACAGCATGCATTACAATTCTTTTTTCATGTGTTAACGCATTATCACTCCCCTTCATGGACCATCTGCTCCATGAAGCTGTCATTTGAAAAAGTTCCTCCCTAGTATGGTTTTCTTCCTGATGTTACATTTAAGAACATAAGGACATAAGAACATAAGAAATTGCCATGCTGGGTCAGATCAAAGGTCCATCAAGCCCAGCATCCTGTTTCTAACAGAGGCCAAACCAGGCCACAAGAACCTGGCAATTACCCAAACACTAAGAAGATCCCATGCTACTGATGCAATTAATAGCAGTGGCTATTCCCTAAGTTAAATTGATTAATAGCTGTTAATGGACTTCTCCTCCAAGAACTTATCCAAACCTTTTTTGAACCCAGCTACACTAACTGCACTAACCACATCCTCTGGCAACAAATTCCAGAGCTTAATTGTGCGTTGAGTAAAAAAGAACTTTCTCCGATTAGTTTAAATGTGTGCCACATGCTAACTTCATGGAGTGCCCCCTAGACTTTCTATTCTCCGAAAGAGTAAATAACCGATTCACATCTACCTGTTCTAGACCTCTCATGATTTTAAACACCTCTATCATATCCCCCCCTCAGCCGTCTCTTCTCCAAGCTGAACAGTCCTAACCTCTTTAGCCTTTCTTCATAGGGGAGCTGTTCCATTCCCCTTATCATTTTGGTAGCCCTTCTCTGTACCTTCTCCATTGCAATTGAATTATAGAAAATGTTAATATTTGCAAAAATATTTTGTCGATTAGACAAGGTCCACTTGGACGATGACATCATTGAAAGAAGAAACCTCCTTAGGTAAAAAAAAAAAGTGAAAATTATTATTAGAGAGCTGTGCTGATTTTTGATCGGAGAAGAGCTGTTGTGCCTCTTTTTTACTGAGGC
>NW_021820594.1:0-9708 GCF_901001135.1 Rhinatrema bivittatum | reverse complement strand
GAATCTCAGCATTGTTGTCCATAAGGGGTTCCTGATTTTTGAGGTTTAACTTTCTGACTAGCTGCAGGGACAGTTCCAGCGCAGGCTTGTCACGTTTCCCAGCATGGATTCTTCCTCCACTAGTCACTGGGAACGGATAGGAGTTCCCCGGGTATTTAGAGGGGTTGGAAGGGGGAGGGTAATATCATATACGCTCAAGACAGAAGCCACTACCAGGAAAACAAACAAAAGGACTGGTTATCATACAGAAGTTCACTGCTTCACCAAGATCAGGGGACCAGTTTTCTAAGGTTGTAGGTGTTTGGCCTGGAAATAGCTTGCTTGCACAAAGAGGAAATGGTTCTGCTACTTTCTCTAGGCAAAAGGGATGGGGGGGTTTTGGTTTGTCATTATGACCACGTTTAAATTTGTATCACTTAATGTTAAGGGGTTAAACTCTGGGCGTAAAAGACGGTTATTATTTAAAGAGTTGGATCGTTTGCAAGCTGATGTGATATATCTCCAGGAAACACACCTTAGGAAACGGTATGAGGGGTTGATGCAGAGCAATAGATATCCTCACCAATATTGGGCGGCAGCAACAGCTGTAGACAAATATACGGGGGTCGGCATACTAATGCATAAAGACTTACATCATGAGGTTCTCAGTGCCCACGGTGACCCTAAGGGTCGATTTGTGCTGCTCATGGTAAAGATGGGGGGGGGGGGGGGAGGCCGGTGACCCTCCTGAACGTGTATGGTCCTAACACAGAAAGAGGAATTTTTCACTGCTTTATACGATATGGTAGCTACGAAACTGGAGAGGAGTGTTATTATGGGGGGCGACTTCAATGTTATGATTAATCCATCCCTAGATACGTCTATGGGGCAGAGTGCAGATTCCAAGCGCACCAGGCAAGCCCTCAAAAAACTGATGGAAGTTGTGTCAGGGGTGGAACTTTGGCAGTTCAGGTACCCCTCTTCGAGAAGCTACACCTTCTATTCTCGTCCTCACAACAGCTATTCTAGAATAGACATGTTTATGATTGATAAGACACTGATGCATACAGTAGATGCAGTGGAAATAGAACCTATCGTGTGGTCAGACCATGCACCAATTTGGTTTACATTGAGGCTGCAGAATTATGACTGAGGTCAGAGGTACTGGAGGCTCAATGACTCCCTATTGGAAAATGGAGAGTTTAAGACTCAGATTGCGAATGACATTAAAGAATACATAAAACTTAACGATACAGGGGATGTTGACCCAGGGACAGTGTGGGAATGTTTAAAGGCAGTGTTGCGCGGGACATTTATTGCCAGAGGCTCCTATGTTAAGAAACAAAAGGAAAGGGAATGCACTAACCTATTAAGTCAACTAAAACATTTAACAGATATACACCATCAGGATAGTTCACGAAAGCAGGTTGGTCAAAAGATTCTGGATATCCGCACCCAGTTAGCTGAGTTGTACTCCGCTGCAATTGCTCATCAGATTGAGCTTGCACAACAAAGGTTCTTTGAGGGAGGAAACAAAGCCAGGAAATACTAGCATACACCTTAAAACGTAGGCAAGCCCAATCAACCATTTTAAAGATTAAATCTACAGAGGGCACTTTGCTGACTGATAAAACCTCCATTCGAAATCGCTTTCATCAATTTTATTCCCTTCTGTACAGCACGGATAAGTCAATTACAGATAGTGGGATAGTTCGATATCTAGATGATATTTCTCTGCCGGAGATGTCATCCTCTCAAAGGCAATTTTTAGATAAAGAAATCACGCCTGGGGAAATTCAAGAAGCCATTAAATCACTGTGGCCTGGTAAATCTCCAGGACTCAATGGATACACTCCTCGGTTTTATAAATGCTTCGCCACGCAGTTGGCACCGCTTCTCAGTAAAAATTTCAATTCCTTGAGGTCAGGGAAACCTCTATCTTCCCAGGCTAATACGGCTGGAATTCCGATACTAGCAAAGCCAGGGAGGGACCCGGTGGTATGTGGGTCATACCGACCGATCTCTCTCTTAAATATTGATGTAAAACTGTTAGCCAAAATATTAGCAAATAGGTTAAACTGCTTTATTGCGCTATTGGTGCACCAGGACCAAGCGGTAGGGATGTGCATTCGGATTGACCGCATATGGAAAACGCAACTCAAATTTTTTTTTTAACTTAAAAAAAAGATGGGGCGTATACGAGCAGATTTCCGACATAAATGAACATAGATATGTCGGATACGGCGAATCGCCATGCGCGCGCTTTCTCGCCGCCATTACCTGCGACTCGAGCTCGGAGCCCCGGATTACCTGAAAATGGCGGGCGCCCCTGCGGTAACCATGCCAACCTGTCTGACCCTGTCCTGTGAGTCTCAGTGACTCACAGGAAAGGGTGGGGACAGGTCGGCATGGATACCGGAACGCAGCGAATCTGCGTTCACCTTTTCAGAGAAGCACTGAATGCAGCGAATCGCGCTGTCATTCCGTGCTTCTCTGAGGATTTCCTGACGAGCCAGCAGCACTATAAAAGCAGCAGCAGCACGAGGACTGACGGACATTTTCAGCGATTCAGTGGGGAGGTGGGATTGGGATCGTGCTGGGTGGGCTTAGGCAGGCTGAGGCAGAGAAGATGCAGAACCCGATTTGATAGACAACACAGAACAGAACCAATTTGATAGACAACACAGAACAGATTCTTTGTTAGGGAAAAAAAAAAAAGAACATTCTTATTGAGTGAGTCTGTACATTTTATCCTGGGCAGTGCCAGGCAGGGCTGGCAGTACTCTGCCTCATATTTGCTATTTTAAACAGACTTAAAAGCATTCTCCTTGAGTGGTTCAGTGCTGGCTGGGCAGCAGTTCCAGGGCTGGGAGTAGCGTACTCTGCCTCATATCTACTTTAGTTCTATGTGCACTGCAGGGCACACAGACAGACACATTCCGTGCATTGCCAGGCAAGACAGTGAGGCAGTGGGCATTGTAAACAGAGTGAAACATTGCCCTTCCAGCGAGTCTGTTACATTTGCTATTTTTAAACAGACTTAAAAGCATTCTCCTTGAGTGGTTCAGTGCTGGGTGGGCACTGGGCAGCATTTCCAGGGCTGGGAGTACTCTGCCTCATATCTACTTTAGTTCTATGTGCACTGCAGTGCACACAGACAGACACATTCCGTGCATTGCCAGGCAGACAGTGAGGCATGTGGGCATTGTAAACAGAGTGGAACATTGCCCTTCAGCGAGTCTGTTACATTTGCTATTTTTAAACAGACTTAAAGCCTTCTCCTTGAGTGGTTCAGTGCTGGGTGGGCACTGGGCAGCAGTTCCAGGGCTGGGAATACCCTGCCTCATATATACTTTAGTTCTATGTGCCACTGCAGTGCACACAGACAGACACATTCCGTGCATTGCCAGGCAGACAGTGAGGCAGTGGGCATTGTATAAACAGAGGTGAACATTGCCCTTCAGCGAGTCTGTTACATTTGCTATTTTAAACAGACTTAAAAGCATTCTCCTTGAGTGGTTCAGTGCTGGGTGGGCACTGGGCAGCAGTTCCAGGGCTGGGAGTACCCTGCCTCATATCTACTTTAGTTCTATGTGCACTGCAGTGCACACAGACAGACACATTCCGTGCATTGCCAGGCAGACAGTGAGGCAGTGGGCATGTAACAGAGTGAACATTGCCCTTCAGCGAGTCTGTTACATTTGCTATTTTTAAACAGACTTAAAAGCATTCTCCTTGAGTGGTTCAGTGCTGGGTGGGCACTGGGCAGCAGTTCCAGGGCTGGGAGTACCCTGCCTCATATCTACTGAAAAGGAAGCTTGTTCTCTGTGCACTCACTGCACACACAAGACACATTCCGTGCATGCAGGCAGGCAGGTGAGGCAGTGGGCATTGTAAACAGAGTGAAACACATTCTCCTTCAGTGGTTCAGTGCTGGGTGGGCAGCAGTTCCAGTGCTGGGAGTACCCTGCCTCATATCTACTTTAGTTCTATGTGCACTGCAGTGCACACAGACAGACACATTCCGTGCATTGCCAGGCAGGCAGTGAGGCAGTGGGCATTGTAAACAGAGTGAACATTGCCCTTCAGCGAGTCTGTTACATTTGCTATTTTTAAACAGACTTAAAGCATTCTCCAGAGTGGTTCAGTGCTGGGTGGGCACTGGGCAGCAGTTCCAGGGCTGGGAGTACCCTGCCTCATATCTACTGAAAAGGAAGCTTGTTCTCTGTGCACTCACTGCATCACACACAGACACATTCCGTGCATTGCCAGGCAGGCAGTGAGGCAGTGGGCATTGTAACAGAGTGAACACATTCTCCTTCAGTGGTTCAGTGCTGGGTGGGGCAGCAGTTCCAGTGCTGGGAGTACCCTGCCTCATATCTACTTTAGTTCTATGTGCACTGCAGTGCACATAGAACTGCACATTCCGTGCATTGCCAGGCAGGCCAGTGAGGCAGTGGGCATTGTAAACAGAGTGAACATTGCCCTTCAGCGAGTCTGTTACATTTGCTATTTTTAAACAGACTTAAAAGCATTCTCCTTGAGTGGTTCAGTGCTGGGGGGCACTGGGCAGCAGTTCCAGGGCTGGGAGTACCCTGCCTCATATCTACTGAAAAGGAAGCTTGTTCTCTGTGCACTCACTGCACACACACAGACACATTCCGTGCATTGCCAGGCAGGCGAGTGAGGCAGTGGGCATTGTAAACAGAGTGAACACATTCTCCTTCAGTGGTTTCAGTGCTGGGTGGGCAGCAGTTCCAGTGCTGGGAGTACCCTGCCTCATATCTACTTTAGTTCTATGTGCACTGCAGTGCACACAGACAGAACATTCCGGGCATTGCCAGGGCAGGCAGTGAGGCAGTGGGCATTGTAAACAGAGTGAACATTGCCCTTCAGCGAGTCTGTTACATTTGCTATTTTTAAACAGACTTAAAAGCATTCTCCTTGAGTGGTTCAGTGCTGGGTGGGCACTGGGCAGCAGTTCCAGGGCTGGGAGTACCCCTGCCTCATATCTACTGAAAAGGAAGCTTGTTTCTCTGTTGCACTCACTGCACACACACAGACACATTCCGTGGCATTGCCAGGCAGGCAGTGAGGCAGTGGGCATTGTAAACAGAGTGAACACATTCTCCTTCAGTGGTTCAGTGCTGGGTTGGGCAGCAGTTCCAGTGCTGGGAGTACCCTGCCTCATATCTACTTTAGTTCTATGTGCACTGCAGTGCACACAGACAGACACATTCCGTGCATTGCCAGGCCAGGCAGTGAGGCAGTGGGCATTGTAAACAGAGTGAACATTGCCCTTCAGCGAGTCTGTTACATTTGCTATTTTTAAACAGACTTAAAAGCATTGTCCTTGAGTGGTTCAGTGCTGGTGGGCCTGGGCAGCAGTTCCAGGGCTGGGAGTACCCTGCCTCATATCTACTGAAAAGGAAGCTTGTTCTCTGTGCACTCACTGCACACCACACAGACACATTCCGTGCATTGCCAGGCAGGCAGTGAGGCAGTGGGCATTGTAAACAGAGTGAAACACATTCTCCTTCAGTGGTTCTCAGTGCTGGGTGGGCAGCAGTTCCAGTGCTGGGAGTACCCTGCCTCATATCTACTTTAGTTCTATGTGCACTGCAGTGCACACAGACAGACACATTCCGTGCATTGCCAGGCAGGCAGTGAGGCAGTGGGCATTGTAAACAGAGTGGGCAGTGGGCATTGTAAACAGAGTGAACATTGCCCTTCAGCGAGTCTGTTACATTTGCTATTTTTAAACAGACTTAAAAGCATTCTCCTTGAGTGGTTCAGTGCTGGGTGGGCACTGGGCAGCAGTTCCAGGGCTGGGAGTACCCTGCCTCATATCTACTTTAGTTCTATGTGCACTGCAGTGCACACAGACAGGACACATTCCGTGCATTGCCAGGCAGACAGTGAGGCAGTGGGCATTGTAAACAGAGTGAACATTGCCCTTCAGCGAGTCTGTTACATTTGCTATTTTTAAACAGACTTAACCGCATTGTCCTTGAGTGGTTCAGTGCTGGGTGGGCAGCAGTTCCAGGGCTGGGAGTACCCTGCCTCATATCTAATGAAAAGGAAGCTTGTTCTCTGTGCACTCACTGCACACACCACAGACAGACACATTCCGTGCATTGCCAGGCAGGCAGTGGGCATAACCGAGTGAAGATTGGCCTTCAGCGAGTCTGTTCAATCTGCTATTTTAAACAGACTTAACCGCATTGTCCTTGACTTGGTCCGTTCATTTTGTTATTTTAAACAGACTGAGCATTCTTCTTGAGTGGGTCTGTTAATTTAGTTATTTTAAACTGATCCGAACATTATTATTGTGGGACAGTGGGCAGTGTTACCACTAGTACTCATTGACATTAAATCCATAATTGTCAGGGAAAGGGAGATGCAAGCGACTTAGTGGGAATGGCAGCGGGAGGCACCCGCAAAAGACACCAGCGCAACACCACCAGTACAGGTAAAAAGGCAACTGTCGCAATCAAACGTCTTTGTAGGGGATGGCAGTTCCATGGCAAAAAAAAAGAAATCAGACCATGAAACTTTGCAATCGCCAGCACCTGTTTCTGGCACTGTAGTTTTGGAGGAGAGTGAAGAGGAGGGCAGAGTCTAGCCAGACAAAAGTTACACACCCAAGAGCATCCAGGGGACAGAAGTGTCCTGCAAACTTTGCGGTGACAAGGGTAGCGCTGGCACTGTTAGCTTCTGATTCAGAAGAAGAATCTTCTTGGATGGGATTCTCATCAGAAACGGAAGATGTTATACCTGAGCAATCTTCGGTAGAATTGTCAGTTAGTCCTGTTTTAGCCTCCACCTCCAGAAATCTGCGGCAGGGGAGACATTCCACTGATATCGAGGAGGAGGAAGAGCTGTCAGAAGGGAGACAGAGGGTGACTGTTGCCCCCGCTGGCATTGCTTCGCCGGGTGCAGTGGGTGCACCACCCACACCCAGTAGTACCTCAACTCCAGTGCCACCATCCACCCCCAGGGCGGGAAAGAGAGGAGGATCACAAAAGAAATCTGCGATCTGGGCACATTTTAAAGTGACAGAAGACCCGCGTTATGCTCGGTGTAATTACTGTGCCAGGGATATTAGCAGAGGCAAGCAACTGGGACATCTGTCAAATTTTGGCATGGAGTATCATGTTAAGAGGCAACACCCAACAAGATTACTGCCATCTGGGGATGGTAGCATTTTCCGTCAGGGGACCCCTTCCCCTTCCAACCAGGGTGCAGTGGTAGGAAAGCAGCAGAGTCAGCCCACGCCCTCATACCCTTCTAGCAGTCAGGCGGCAGGCCAGAAACCCACTGACATGTGGGAGAAGCGACAATGCACCATGGAGGAAATGGGGTGGAGTGCGGTAACGCTATCCCGGGGTAGGAGGCAGGCAGCCGCAAAAGTAGTAACCAGGAGCATTGGGGAAATGATTGCCCTTGATGACCAGCCCCTGCAGTTAGTTGAGAATGTGGGTTTCAAACGTTTCTTGAAGGTCGTACTTCCAAATTACAAAGTCCCCTCCAGAACCACATTTAGTAGAAAGGTCATCCCCAGCCTGTACAAGCACTGTGTCAGTCGCGTGCAAGCACTGCTAGGTAAGGCAGACGGAAGAGTGCATTTCACCTGCGATATCTGGACCGCCATGAATGCTGCACACTCTTACCTCTCTCTGACAGCACACTGGTGGGACATGGCAGAGGCAGGGGCAGCCAGCAGCTCTATTACTGAACAAGCATCAGGGTGGAGGTGGGCTTTACTGAACACCCACCTGACGGACCATGCCCATACCGCTGGCAATATTCTAGCATGCATCAGAAAGATGCTGGCGAGCTGGAAAGTACACCAGCGAGACAGTAAAACGCGGGCAGGCTTTTTTGTCACAGACAACGGTGCAAACATGGTTAAGGCAATAAGCGATGGGCGGTTTAAGAACATCCGATGTTTTGCACACACTCTGCATCTGGTAGTGAAGTCAGGTTTGGGCTTGGAGTCCAAGGACAAGGAGACTGAATACCTGCGTAGGTTAATACAGAAGTGCAGGAACATAGCAGCACACTTCCACAGAAGTGTCAGGGCGGGGCAGGTTCTCCGAGAAAATCAGACTGCTTTGGATATGCCCGAGAAGCGTCTCATTCAAGACGTTCCCACCCGGTGGAATTCCACCTTTATGATGCTGGAGAGGTTATTGGAGCTGCAGACACCCCTTCATGAACTTTCTGGTACAATAGACATAGGTGTACAGAATCCCCTAGGGCATCACGATTGGTTAGTCATGAGTCAGCTGGTAAAAATCCTGCAGCCCTTCAAGGACGTCACGGAGGAGCTGAGTTCCAGAAGTTCCACCTTGGCTGACATCATCCCTATAGTGAAATTCCTGGATGACCATTTGGAAGGCATTAAACGGCAAGAGGGAATGACTGCTGAGGTGCTGCAGTGTGTGGACGTTTTGCAGCAGCAGGTGAAAGACAGATTAAGGCCTTTAACAGAGGACAGCACATACATGCTCGCCTCTGTCTGTGATCCCCGTGTGAAAGGTAAAATCGCCCTACAGACCAATTGTCTGTCATTTGTGAAGGAGCTGTTGTTAGCACAGGTCCGTGAACAGGAGCACCATAGGCGGAGACAGATTAGGCTTGAAGCACAGGTGGAAACAGCAGGCACGTCACAGAGTTGTGCTGCTGCTATCCCTGGCAGGAGAAGGACTGTGTCAGTGACAGATACTATTACTAGTGCCTCCACCTCAACGTCAGAACGCCCAAGGCATGTTGGCCATAAAGATACATCAGTAGTGCAACAGGCGAGAGAGAAAGTAACTGGATTGAGTGACTCTCAGCCCTCCCAAGCACAGGAGGAGACAGCAGCAGAGCTGTCAGTGAAACGGTATCTCTCAGAGCCGATAGAGAATACGCAGACAGATCCGCTGGCATATTGGGCACACAAGTCCACTGTCTGGCCACACCTAGCCAAAGTGGCTGAAGGATATCTGTCATGTCCACCAACAAGTGTGCCCAGTGAACGTGTTTTTTCAATGACAGGGGATATCATGAGCCCTCACCGCTCAAGGCTTTCACCGGTCTTGATGGAAATGCTAGTGTTTTTGAAAGTAAACCTGCCAGTGCTTGGCTTTCCCGATTTTCCTTGTGAATGGCAAGATGAATAAAAGCTATTGAAAGGAGCCTTGCAGCAGTTCCAATTGCCTCCTATGCTCAAGATAATGTAAGCAGTAAGCACTGCAGCACATGTTCTTGACATGAATCGCTGTGTCTGACCGGCATCTACTGTGCAGCCCTAGTGTTCCCACAAGTGTTTTAACTCCGTTGCTGTTCCTGCCTGTACCTCCAGGCCTTGTGTCCCTAGCTGGGCAGTTCCATTTTGTTATTTTAAACAGACTGAGCATTGTCCTTCAGAGTGGGTCTGTTGATATTGCTATTTTAAACAGACTGAGCATTGACCTTCAGAGTGGGTCCGTTAATTTTCTTATTTTAAACAGACTGAGCTTTCTTCTTCAAGGCCGAAGTGGAGAAGGGTTCCATGTGAACAGCAGTTCAACATGGGTCAGCCGGTCCTAACAGATAGGCGAGCGCCGTTCGGAAGGGACGGGCGATGGCCTCCGTCGTCCTCGGCCGATCGAAAGGGAGTCGGGTTCAGATCCACGAACCCGGAGTGGTGGAGAATCGGCGCTGGGCTCTTCCCTCTTCACTCGCCGTTACTGAGGGAAT
>NW_021820593.1:0-9864 GCF_901001135.1 Rhinatrema bivittatum | reverse complement strand
GGGTTGGCCGGCCAGCCGGCACACAAGGAGGTGCCGCAAAATGAGCTCCCTCTTCTTCAGCCAGCATGTAGATCTCTGTCTTCTTCCACCACTGATGGGATGGAGTGCACCGGCGACTTCATGGGCTTCTTGCTGCTCCTGGTGGACCCTGTCCACTGCTTTCTCTGCTGTGCCGCTCCATGCAATTGCACGGTTTGCACACCCAGTAGCACTGGACCTGAGTACATCTGGCTGTATGCATTCTTCGACAAAAATAAATTTGACACTGATTACGTAGGATGAAAATACATCAGACAAAAACTCTATATGACAAACATTCCAGAAACAAACTGGAATGATGGTTTAAATTATTTTTTTTTCTGCTTTGGAAATGTTAAAGCTGCTTCAGAACTGGAATGCACTGAGGCACCAAACCATCTGAGGCCTCTGTGATTGATGTCAGAGAGTCAGTTACTCCTTCTCTGGCAGTGGCAATCAACCCCTGAGCAGCATGAAATGGCCCAATTAGGCAATGTTTCACATCTCTTTAAAGAAAATGCCATTCACAGGGTGCACACAAACAGAATACATAATGTTTGCCCATTCAATCTGGGCATTGTTCTAACTGCTCACTCATGAGGGGAGCGTTTTCCCCTAAGTAACTCACATCTTGGTCATGCATGTGTTATTTTAAGCCATCTCACTCATGATCACTCAATCAAAGCATTTATTTAATGGGCAATCAATAAGTATTCTTTCTCTTCTTTCAGAGATGCCCAGTGACCCAATCCAGTTCAAGATGGGAGATTTTAGGACAGTTTTGGATTTCTTGCAACCTCATCCTGATGCTTTGTGGCACCTGCAGTGCTGACTTCAAATGGTAGAAACAAGGATACAATATCCACAATGCATCAGGGAGCAAATTGAAAAACCAGCACGGGCCAACAGTCTTTCTTCTTGAACTAGGCCACTTGGTAACTCTGCACATGTTAATTCATATACAAATGGGGTCTGTGCAATAAAACTCGTGCTAAAAAAGGTTTAGCATACTCATGCCAATAAAAGAAATAACTTGCACATTTAAATGCTATGTGATGCAAAACAGTCAATCTGTCCTCCCTTGTGCCTCCTGAATCCCTCTATCAGTTGTCCCTGCAGCCAAAGTCCTTCTTTCCCACTGCATCCATTTCTGTCCCTCTAGGAAATGCACTGTACAGGAGAGGGGAAGAGCGAGGAGTGCAGCACATTTTTTATCCTAATGGTGCCAAAAACCTCTAAGTGTCTGGCAGGAAGAAGCTGGAAACATGCCTGCAATGGGACTGCATCTCTGCACAGAGAACTTGGATATGTAGGACAGCATGCATACTGCCATGGAGAAACCCCAAAAAGGAGGAACAGGGAAATGCTGGCGAGAAGGAACAGTAGACGTACTAGTAGGAGAAGGCATACTCTTTCCAAAAGTATTTTTTCTTTTTTTGAGGAGAGTTCTTGGGGAGAGTATATTGGGATTGATGAAGGGGGAAAAGAGTGCTAGGGATAGGGAGGGAAGGAAAGGAGAAGGGGAAGGGGAAAGGAGGGAATACTGGGGTTGGAGAGTAGAGAGGGGAGAATGCTAGGATAGGGGAGAGATTAATAGAATTAAGAAAGGAAGAGGAGAGGAGAGAGTGATAGGATCAAGGAGGGAGGGGAGGAGAGAGAGCTGGCATCAAGAAGGGAAGGGGAGGAGAGAAAAGAAAGTGCTGAGGACAGAGGAGGAGAGAGTGCTGAGGCTCATACCTGTATGCTGAGTAGGAATCTCCAGAGTCAAATATTTGTTTCAGTTCATTCATTCATTTTCTAGGTCACAGTCATTGGTTTTGTTTGGTTCAAACAAAAAAAAATGTTTATTTGATTTATTTGTTCATTTGTTTCCCATTATAGTCAATGGGTGAAACAATACAGCCTATTTTGGAATCCCAAATTGGGATTTTCCAATCATTTCTAAAGAAACCTCTGGGTAGACACCATCAGAAGGGAGGAAGGCATGCCAATACATCAAAAGTATGTTAGCATGACACTAATAGTGTCACGAAGAGCCCAAGGAACCACAATGGATTAAAATGGTCCCAGCAGTGCAGGAGTTCTCCAATGCACCATCAGAGAAGACAATAGCAGCAAGAGAGGCCAAGTTATCCTGCAAAAGTAGGGCAATGGACTCCAACAATAGTGGCATTAACCCCCCCTCCCCCCCAAATGCTGCATGTGAGGGGCATAGCGGCACTGAGTGTGGCATGAACAGCTCAAGACATCATGTAGAGGTAAGAAAGCAGTGATAGAGGGTGAAAGCAGCTGAAAGAATGGCATGAAGAATCTAAAATATCATGAAAGGTGCAAATCAGTCACTCAATGTGGCATGAACACCTGAAAGCTCCAAATGAAGGGCGAAGGGCACCAACCATATTGGTACAAAGTCCTGGTCAGGGAGAAGCCAGATGAAATCCTTGAAGGCCTTAATGTTATTTTCATATAGCATCATTAGATGAAGGAGCTGGTTGTCTGGGTTTGGAGTTGTTCTTCACTAGAGACTAAAATGCTACTGACTAGAGGCATAAAATGAATTTTAGCCATAAAGGGAATCAAGGCACAATTGTTCTGAATCAGTTTTTGCAAATGCCACTTTATTTACCTCAGAAGCAGTAATCATGAAGAAGCATAGTCCTGGTTCTGGGTTTTGCACTTCTGCAGCTATTGCCTTTTGCTGTGGTATAATTCATTGAAGGCTACATCCTAGATGAGACCAATTATTACAGGAACTATAAGGAAAAGGAGTTTGAAGAAAATGTCCAAGAGGGCATGAAACCATTCAAGATAACTGGCTGGATAAGACCTATATAAAATATCAGATACCCAAGGCAAGACCATGAATTAGGAGGTACTGTAGGGGAAGGGGATTTGGAAAGCACCAAGTAGACAGCTGGAGTAGTGGAGAAAGTGCATTAAGAAGTGAATTTTCAAAATTGTACATGCATAAAACTTGCATATACGCACTTACAGGTGAACTTTCAAAGGAGTTATGTGTGTAAATGTAACATACTATCATAGTAATTTTCAAAAGCTATTTACATGCATAATGTGTACTTATGTAAGTAAATCCTATGGATATTTTAAAGGCATCTATTGCAGCAATTGTCAAAATCCCACTTACACAGATAAAGTGCATTTACATGTTTAAAACCATTTTTAAGTGTGTAAATGATTTTGAAAAGCAGGCCCATGGGGAAATTTTCAAAAGGATTTACTCGGTTAAAACTGGGTTTTACATATATAAAAACACTTTACGTGTATAAGTGGTCTTTTGAAAATTGTTACAATATATGCCATTGAATCGTTAATAGGTTTAACATGCATAAGTGCAATTAGGGAGGATAACTTTCAAACAGATGCACGTGCACCCATATATGCATGTTTATGGACATGCAAAAATCTCCTATAATTTATAACCTGCATGAATATGATATACACAGGTTATAGAATACATGCATGTAAAAAATAACATGCAACATGTGTGCATGTGTAAAAACCATGAAAATACATATTGCACTTATCCACATAAGTTCCAATAAATCTTAAAAATGATACTTATCCCACTAACAGGGTCATTTATCATTTTGCGTTAAATAGCACAACACGTGATAATATGCAAATGTCACATTAGTTATGCAAGTGGGAGGAGTTTGGGCAGAGTTAATGGTAATAAGCAACTCCTAACAGTGAGAGGGAGGGAGAGAGAGAGAGAGAACTTCTCTACAGACGAATATGTGACTTTATTATTTATACCAACAAGCTAGGTAGAGAGTACATTGTACAAACTCCTCTTTTATCTTTCTTCGCTCCAAATGACAGAAAATATTCAGTGATGTCAACTTTGCTGCTCGTACCTCTGGCTCTGTATGTAAAAATTCCCTCCAAAACTACCCCCCCCCCCCCAAACACCACCCTGAGTTAAAAGTGTCCCTCTTACACAGTAGTATAAATAGTAAAGTTACATATTGGTCTCTACAGAGGTTCATTGTTCTCTCTCTCTGTTAAGAACTGCTCATTACTATGAACTGTGCCCAAACTCTTCCCACTTGCATAACTAATGTGATACTTGCATATTAGCACACATTGTGCTATCTAATGTAAAATGATCCTATAAGTCAGATAGTTGGATAAGTCTTAACATTACTACTTATCCAGATATATAGCTCTAATACTTTAAAATTGACGGCTCCGTGTGCTGCAGCAGTCAAAAAAGCAAACAGAATGTTAGGAATTATTAGGAAGGGAATGGTTAATAAAACGGAAAATGTCATAATGCCTCTATATCACTCCATGGTGAGACCGCACCTTGAATTCTGTGTACAATTCTGATCATTGCATCTTGTAAAGTATATACTTGCAATGGAGAAGGTACAGAGAAGGGCAACCAAAATGATAAAGGGGATGGAACAGCTCCCCTATGAGGAAAGGCTGAAGAGGTTAGGGCTGTTCAGCTTGGAGAAGAGACGGCTGAGGGGGGATATGATAGAGGTCTTTAAGATCATGAGAGGTCTTGAAGAGTAGATGTGAATCAGTTATTTACACTTTTGAATAATAGAAGGACTAGGGGGCATTCCATGAAGTTAGCAAGACTAATCGGAGAAAATTCTTTTTCACTCAATGCACAATAAAGCTCTGGAATTTGTTGCCAGAGGATGTGGTTAGTGCAGTTAGTGTAGCTGGGTTCAAAAAAGGTTTGTAAAAGCTCTTGGAGAAGAAGTCCATTAACTGCTATTAATCTAGTTTACTTAGGGAATAGCCACTGCTATTAATTGCATCAGAAGCATGGGATCTTCTTAGTGTTTGGGTAATTGCCAGGTTCTTGTGGCCTGGTTTGGCCTCTTTTGGAAACAGGATGCTGGGCTTGATGGACCCTTGGTCTGACCCAGCATGGCAATTTCTTGTTCATATGTTCTTATTTGAGACTTATCTGGATATGTAGCAGTTTTGCTGCTATTTAGTCTGATAAGTCAGAAAGTGTCTGGATGAGTGCTGATACTTAGCCATATAAGTCAAAATCTATCCAGATAAGTGCCACTTTCAAGATTTATCTGGACAAGAAGTATGCCGCTGCTTTACTTGCATATTTTTACATATAACTTTAAAAATATAAGGATGGAGATTTTACCTGCATAAGTTACTCCCCGTAAGTCAAGTTTTGCATGTGTTAAGTCAGGAGATTTTCTAACATGCATGGTGGCAATGAAATTATGAGTTTTACCAATTAGTCTACCAATTCATCCACTCCCTATACAGCTCATCGAGACTCTCCTGGCTCTTCAGGCTGAAGTACCCCTGTTTTACCCAGAACCCTCCCACCCAGTCAGTAAGATGTTTCCAATCAATTATTCCAGATATAGAGCAGGTGTAAATATATGCAAATAAGTTGCCAAATCTACAAACTTGCTTATAAAATAGCAATTTAATGTGACTTATCCAGCTAGAATTTAGCTGGATAAGTCACTGAATATGCCAATGTTTTCCATTTATATGGATCATTTTTAAGTTATCTGTATAATTGAATTTTGAATATCAACCTCAATATGTTCAACAAAATTACATCAGGCTTCAAGGGCAAGGTATAACCAGTTGCTTCTGATCCCTTGGCAGAAGGCAAAATCCCAATTCCCAATTACAGAACTCTCCCCATCTTGAATAGAAATGGGAGTAGATAGTTTGATCCCCTTATCTATATTCTCAGGACTGAGTGGGGTCAATATACCAGCCTGTGGGAGAAAAGGGCCATCAGGTAGAGTCTCAGATAGAGTGGAGTCTAATCCTCCAAATTGCATAGCCCTATGCTCAATCTCTCAAAATTAAAACTTGCAGTGTCTGCTGAGACAAAGTAAAGTTGGCATGGATGGAGAAGCTTTAGCATTACCTTTCCTCTTTTTCCATGCTACTTTCGATGCCAAAAGTGACCACCACACCCAAAAGAAGATCCGGGGGTGTGATGCTGTGCAAGGTTTTTTTTTTTAATAGCATTTTGGCTCCCTCTGATGATGTCATAGGAGCGACTTCCAGTTCAGGAAACACAGTGTTGTTGCAGGGCCAATTGTAGGGCTTCACCTCACTCTCCCCAGGTATAACACTGTGCAGAATCTTTTATAGCACTTCAGCTCCCTCTGATGATGTCATTGGAGCAACTTTACATTCAGGAACAGCTTTGAAGCAGGGCCAGTGGAAAGACTTCACCTCACTTTTCCTTTCTCTTAGTTTTTCTATGAGGTAGGTTTTTTCTTTTCCTTTTTTGGCATGTATTTTCTTTTCTGGCATAAGTTTACTTGTGAGTTCTGATATGATATTTTAAAAAACTGAAATAGTAGGAGCAGAGCAATGCAGCAAGCTGAGTAGCTGAAAACCCTTCAAGGTGTACTTTGAGGACTGAGGTGGGAGAAGGAAGAATGACATCAAAAGCCAAAGGTAGCAGGAGGGGCAAAGCAGTACCTGGATTGGCATGAAGGGCCCAAGAGTGGTGCAGCAAGCATACAAAGCTATGGATGGTCAGGGCAAGACAAAAAGTCAGCAAGTACCATAAATAAAGAGGATTTTGAAAAGAAGCTCAAATATAGCTAAAGTAGGTGGTCCCTGTCCCAAGTGTCGGCATAGCTACTGGCTGATGTTACCAGAAGCATTTGCCTCTTTCATAAAGTAAAGATCGCCTGCACATTTTAAGTATGCATAGTCAGGGTAGTGAACTTTATTAAATCAATTATGGTTCTATCTGTTATTTGGATAAATGTGGTTATTGAAGGACTAATGCATACCGATTAGCGCTGACACCCAAGACATAAATTGGGGAATCACAAACAGCACAGTCATCAAAGATCAGAAGGCATAGAGTTCTGTTACCACAAACAACACAAAGGTGTCTAAAGCCCCAAGACATAAAGTATGCCTATTGCATATAGCACAAAGGTGTCTAAAGCCCCAAGGGATAGAGTTTGATCCAATGCAAACAGCATAACATAATAATGATGGCAGATAAAGGTCCATTCAGTCTGTCCAACAATTTGCTTATGGTTGTAACTGCCATCCATGTAAGTTATCCCATGCATTCTGTTAAGGGTAGTAACTGCTACTTTATGCATATTATCCCCATGTGTTCTGTTAAGGGTAATAACTGCTAGGGATGTACATTCATTCGCGATGAAATAGGAAATAGAGATGGTATTTCCTATTTTGTCGTGCTTCGTGGGGCGACGAAATGATAAGAAAACCCACAAAACCTTTTGGGGGGGAAAAAAGGCACATTAAAAAAAACCTCAAACCTTCAAATTTATTTAATTGCAAACTCCCCCCCCCCCCTGACTCCCCCCAGGACTTACCAAAAGTCCCTGGTGGTCCAGCGGTGGTACCGGGAGCGATCTTCCGCTCTTGGGCCATCGGCTGCCAGTAATCAAAATGGCGCCGATGGCCATTTGCCCTTACCATGTGACAGGGGCTATCGGTGCCATTGGCTGGCCTCTGTCACTTGGTAGGAGCAATGGACGGCTGGCACCATCTTAAAAAATGGCGTGGACCATCCATTGCTCCTACCATATGACAGAGGCCGACCAATGGCACCGATAGCCCCTGTCACATGGTAAGGGCAAAGGGCCATTGGTGCCATTTTGATTAGTGGCATTCGATGGCCCGAGAAGGGGAGATCACTCTGGGGACACCGCTGGACCACCAGGGAATTTTGGCAAGTTTTGGGAGTGTTGCAATGAAATAAATTTGAAGGGTTGGGGTGGGTTTGGGTTTGGTTTTTTTTTTTTTTTTTTTATAACCCACTGTTGTAATTAATTAAATTTGAAGGGTTTGGGCAGTTTCAGGGGCAGCTGAAATAAAATGGGCCCAAACCATGGGTAACCGAAATTTCCCGCGGTGGGCCGATAATGAAGGCTGAATCAAAAGGTTCAGCGAAATCACATCTCTAGTAGCTGCTGTTCCATGCTAGTTACCCCATGTCTGATAAGAGTAGTAATTGTCACTCCATGCAGGTTACCCCCATGTGTTCTGTTAAGGGTAGTAACTGTCACTCTGTGTAGGTTACCCCTTGCAGAAATGTTTTACCTCCCCCTTTCTTCATTTCCAACTTCAAGCCTTTATGGATCTGTAGTGTTTATCCCTTGATTTTGGAATTCATTAACTGTTCTCATTTTCAACATTTCCTCTGGGATTGAATTCCAGCATCCACCTCCCTGTCCGTGAAGAAATATTTCCTAAGAAAGGCATCTAAAGACCCAAGGCATAGAGTGTGATCCATTACAACAGCACAAAAGTGTTTAAAGCCTCAAGGCTTAGAATTTGATCCATTGCAAAGAGCACAAAGGCCTAGACAGAACTAGACATCAAGACAAAAAACCAGAAAAAGAGATCGGATGGGAGGAGGAACTTGTATTATTTTTTTTTTTTTACATTTTTTATGTCAAAAAACCCCCTCAGTTTAATAAAGGAGGAAGTAGGGTGGGAATACTAGTCTAAGATCCAAACAGCAAGCAAAATAGTGGCTCCAAAACTCCATACTGATAAATCATAAGTATTGTAAGTAGGCATATTAGCAATATGACCTTTAAGGTGGTACATCTGGAAACTGGCAGGTAGGTATATCAGTAACATAACCCTAATGTTGTATATTAGGGGCATTGTAGGTAGATAGAGTAGAAGCAATAACCCTAACGTAATATATTTGAGGCATGACAGATAGGCAGAGTGCAGCAAGACCTCTATGGTAATATACCTAGTCATGGTAGGTAGGCAGATTGTAAGCATCACCATAAGGTAGTATATCTGGGGTGAAGAATGTAGACATAATAACAGCATCACCCCTAAGGTGGTATATCTGAAATATGTCAGATAAGTATGTGATACCAAGACCTACAAGGTGGTATATCTGGGGCATGGATGGTAGTCATATTGGCAGCAAAAACTCTATGATGGTATATCAGGAGCATGGCAAATAAGCAGAGCAGCAGCAAGACCTCCAAGTGGTAAATCTGGGGCATGGTAGGAAGGCAGAGTATTAGCAAGACCTGTATGGTAGTATATTTTGGCTTTAGCAGGTAGGCAGAGCAGCAGCTTCAGTCCTATGGTGGTATATCTGGGGCATGACAGGTAAGCAGAGTGGCAGGAAGACTTCGATGAGAACATGGGATTTGCCATTTTGGGTCAGACCAAAGATCATCAAGCCCAGTGGCCAATCCAGGATGCTTTCAGTCATCTTGCCACTCACATGACAATTCTGGAATGCTCAGAAAGGCAGATTGATTTTTAAAACCACCATGTTTTCTGTCATGTTTGCTGCCAGCCTTGAATGGTGAGGGCTTACCTTGGAATACTATACCTGACCAACTATGGACATCTAAAGATTTAAAAAAGTTTTAAAATGAACTGAAAACTTGGATATTTAAATCAGCCTTTGATGCACAAATAACACTCCTGTCATGAGAATTGTGGACACTTTCTTACTACCATGATGATTATTATGTTGTTTGATTGCATTGTTTTTTCACATACTGTTATGTTTCTAACTTGTAAACCACCCTGAACATACTTAGAAGCCAAAAGAATTCTAGGCTGCATAGAGAGAGGAATATCTATTAAGAAAAGGGAAGTGATAATCCCCTTGTACAGGTCCTTGGTGAGGCCTGACCTGGAGTACTATATTCAGTTCTGGAGACCGTATCTCAAAGGAGAGAGACAGGATGGAGGCGGTCTAGAGAAGGGCAACCAAAATAGTGGGTGGTCTCCATTGAATGACTTATGAGGAGAGGTTGAAGAACCTGAATATGTATACCTTGGAGGAGAGGAAGAGCCAGGATGATATGATACAGACCTTCA
>NW_021820592.1:0-9879 GCF_901001135.1 Rhinatrema bivittatum | reverse complement strand
TCTCCTGCCGGCGCCATTTTCCGTACGAAAACGATTCGCGGCGGGAAATCGCTCCCTGACCCCCGCTGGACCTCCAGGAACTTTTGGCCAGCTTGTGGGGGGCCTCCTGACCCCCACGAGACTTGCCAAAAGTCCAGCGGGGGTCCGGAAGGACCTCCTGCCGTCCAATCGTGTTCGTCTATGGCCGCCGCCATTTTTCGGCGCCATTTTGGAAAATGGCGCCGGCTGAAGACAACAAGATTCAGGAGCAGGAGCCCGTTCCGGACCGCTGCCGTTCCGGACTGCCGCTGGACCCGCAGGTTATTTAAGTTATTTGGGGGGGGTTCGGGAGGGTGGGGGATTTAATTTAAAGGGTCGGGGGTGGGTTTTAGGGGTTTTAATGTGCCGGTTTTGCGATTTTTAGATTTTTAGATTTTTCACGATTTTCACGATATTTTACCCCCCAAACGGCAACAATACGATTCCCTCCCCCTCCCAGCCGAAATCGATCGTTAAGACGATCGAGGACACGATTCACATCCCTAGGGGAAATAGAGAAAGAAGGGGGGGAGGGGGAAAGAGAGGGGCTAAAGAAGAGGCCCTGGCCCTGAGAGTGTTTGTTGTGAGCCAGTTGGTAGGTGTCTACCTGGGAGTCTGTCTCTGTGTGTGTGTGTTTGTGTGTGTGAGAGAAAGTTGTACGTGGGGAGACAGAACAGTGTGTGTGACAGATGGCATGTGAGAGAAAGCATATGTCTGATATGTAAGAGAGACAGTGAGCAGGAATACTCAGGTGGAGAGGTGAGCAACAACCTGCAGCAGTCCCTGCCAGCTTGGCTCATCTGCCAGCAGCAGCAATTGACACTGCTGGCAGATGAGCCAAGTTGCCAGGGACACTCATTGCACTGAAATGCAGAATAATTTGCAAAAAATATTGTGTTATTTTGAAAAATAAATGTGCAGAATTTTGCAGAATTTAGAAATGTGGGGCGCAGAATTTTCAATTTTTTGTTGCAGAATTTTAATTTTTTTGCGCAGAATTCTCCCAGGAGTAGGGTGCCCCCTTTACAGCAATAGTAGTGTTAGATTTTTTATATATATTAACTTGTTTATGGACTCTACTACTTATGTCTATTATTACTATTATTTCTCTAGTATTCTTATTTCTTGGTCTCCTTTCTTTTTTGTTTGTTGCATTTGGTGATTCATGGGCTTGCCCCACGGACCGCTGTACTTACCTCCAGCCCCAGGCCCAAAGCAACACCCTCCAATGCCAGGAAAGGCTCCCAAATGAATGCGTGGCAGGCCGCCATGCTCAGCATGCTGCTGCCGCCACTCTTCCTGGACCCCCCGTAAGGCACGCGCACGTGCCTGATGCAGGTTCATTTTAAGAGCTTGTGCAGGAAAAGCCCAGCGTTGCCCATGATGACCTTATCACCACAGAACTATAAAAATCTACTGCAGCAACTCCTCCTTTCGTCAGCAATAGGTCCACTACTGCAAAGTAGAACAAGTTGCCTCAATTCCCTGCCTGTGTTCCTGGTCTTCATCTCTTGTGTTCCTGGTCTTTATCTTTGTCCTGTGGTCAGTCTTCATCTCTTCATCAGGTCTTCGTCTTGTGGTCAGTCTTTAGTTCTTTAGTGTTTTTCGTGTCCAGTCTACCTGCCTGTGCTGCTCCTCACCACCCTGCCTGCCAACCCTCAGATAGATCTCTGGTTCTGACTTCAGCCTGTTGACATTCAATTATGCTTGAACTCCGCCTGCCACGGACTACTGCCTGATTCACAACTATGCTTGAACTGTGCTTACCACTGACCACTGCTTGACTCCTGACTACATCTGAACACTGCCTGCCTTGATCACCACCTACCTTCGATTACATTGAACCTTGCCTGCCTCGGACCCTGATCATTACCACGTACATCCAGCTTGTCAGCAGAAAACCCCGCCTGCTGGCCCCAGCACCTGAGGGCTCAACATAAGGGGAAGAAGGGCTGGTATAAGTGAAGCTCCAGTTAGGCCTCTGCCACAGCCAGCTCTATCAGGCGAAGGTGGGGACCATCAGGGTTGCTCCCTGCAGGTTGCGCCAACTCCACCTCGGTCCAAGGGTCCACACCTGCAACAATGTTGTAATATATTTTATTTCTTATATTTTTGCAGACCTTTGGAAATAAGGGGTGCACACCTCTTACTGTGGCCACATCCCTATTTGTAAAAATCTTCTGAGTCCCCTATCCTCTTCTTGCTATATTCACAATTTCTGTGTTTCAGAGGGATTCCTGCAAGGAGTGTTGATGAAGTTCAGTACAGCATCTCCCAAATTTGCATAAATTTATTATGGTGGAAGTGACTAAGTAGGAAGATGTTTCAAAAAATTGTTAACACTTATATTGCCTCAGAAACAAAATACAAATTAGAATGAAAAAGGGGGGTGATTTTGCTCCTTTTAACCATTAACTGAATTATCTATATACATTGCGGTTTCATAATCAGCCTGCTTGTCTGGCTAACTGTAGGATTTATCATTCTGCTATAAATATAGCAGAATGATGCGCCGTGGCCAGAAAGGGGGTGGGGGTGATAGTGTGCGGCTGGCCGCATCGCGGCAGTATATTTTCACCCGCCGCAGTTTGCGGCCATACTGCACACTATCGCCCCCAGAGCGCCACTGCAAAAGGTGGTGGTATTTCCAATGCTACTGCCAGTGATAATTTGTAAACATTATCCCCCGAGGCGGTACCGGCATAAAATGTTTATTACCCCGCCCTAACCCCACCCTTTCCCTCATTTAAATGTTAAAGTCACGATACGGTCGTTATCCTGTGCATTAGGGCGTTAACGCGTGCAATAATGGCCCATCGGGATTTGAAAAATGACCCCCTTAGTTTGACATTGGCCAAAGCTGGGTTTTAAAAATTCCACCAAATGCGTGACATAGCTGGATAACTTTTTATCTGGCTAAACGCTTATGTGGCTATGACAAGGCAGTCAAGGGCATTCTGGATTAGGGTGCTGTTGTCAGGCATTCAGGGTCATTTATCAAAATGCGTTAGGGCATTATCGCAGGCTTTAGGACCCTAATGCCCACGATAACGCCATAACGCATGCGATAGGTACCGCAAATTTAAAATTAGTATTCGAGGGGGGAGGAGTTTGAGCGGAGTAAATGGAAATGAGGGTTGGTTAACGTGGCGTGTGATAAAGTCATGCGCTCAATTGCAGGATTTAATGCCAGAACTAACTATACCTTTTTTCTGTGCGTTATGCCTGCGTTAGCTGTGCTTTATTTATCGCAAATGCCAATTCAAGATGGAGAAGGGAGAGGGAGAGGCAAGAGAAAGAGAAGAGGAGGAGAGAGAGAGAGAAAGAGCCTCTGTGGAGGCCCGCTTATATTTGAACTTTTCATACCACTGTAAGAGGGGTCATTATGAACTTGGGGTGAGGTTTGAGGGGTGAGGTGGATTTGGGGGGCAGTTTTACCTATACAGTCATAAGTATGAATAGCAAAGTTACCATCAGCGAAGATTTATCTCCGCCTTGAACCTTCCTTACCCAACTTCAAAAAAGGCATCAAAACCTGGCTTTTCTTACAAGCATACCCTGACTCCAATCAGACCTAAACCCCCTCCACTGCCACTTCCAATTCCCTTACCCCTTCTAATCCGTTGATGCATCCTAGGGAATTGCTGATTTTGTAAATCTGTTAATTTTTTATTCTCAGTTTTTTAACACAGTTCCTATCAATTTCTCTCTCCCCTAGCACTTCACTACCTTTCTCCTTCCCGCAACTTCTGCACTTACTGTCACCTGACCCCCATCCTCTCCTTTTTCCTTCACTGCTCCACCTCCCCCCTCCCTGTTATTTGTAATTTCCTCTTCCTCCTTTGCAATGTTGATTGTGAACCGGCATGATGTGTCCTATGAATGTCGGTATATTTTAAAAGCATTTAAATAAATAAATAAATAAATAAATTTAATCTGATTTGGAGTGATGAAAAGTGAAAGAAGAGTAGATTTGTACCATGCTCTCTCTACCTAGCTTGATGCACTGTGTTTTTATCATGGGCGCTATTTTCTCTATATTTATAGCAAAAGGATGAATCTAGGTCTAAGTTAGCTCGATAACCCCAATTTTCAGTGTTATCAGGTTAAGATAACTGGATAATTTTAGGATAGCTGAAGAGTAGTCCTAAAGTTAGCCAAATGAACTTATCCAGCCATCTTTAAGGTAGCTGGGTATATTCAGCAGCACACTCATGCTGCTGAGTATCCCAGCTGAGTTACAGGGTCATTCATCAAAATGCGTTATAGTGTTAACGCCCACAATAACGGCATAACGCATGCATTAATGCCATAATGCATGAATAATCGCAGTATCGCAAGGCGCAAATGCAAACATTTGAAAGGGGTGGGATCAGGGAGGGGTTTGGGTGGGATTAATGAAAATGAGGGGCATTATTGCACTGTGCGATAGCGTAACGCACACTATCGCAAGCTTTTAACGCCAGAAATAACTACACCTTTTTTCCTGGCATTGAGCTGTGCGATATGCCTGAAAGGGCAGTAACGCAATTTGTGATAAAGATTGCAAATTGCATTTAGGCCGTTTCTGCGCTTGGAGAGAGAGGAGAGGGAGGGGGAGGAGTGGAGTGGAGTAGAGAGAAAGAGAGAGAGAGAGCCTCTGGGGAACCATTCAAAGTATTCAAATATTTATATTACTAGAGGAGGGCCAGCTAATAACTCAAGGTGAGGTTTTGGTGGTGGTTTAGGGTTTTGGGGCCAAATTTCCTTTCAACCAGCAGCTGAATATGAACCTCATTTACATTAGCACTGCTGCTTTAAACTTCAACCAAACTCTTTCTATGCTGAGAATCAATCTTTAGTTCCTGTAGATTTATTTACATTGGGAAGAGGGTGTGGCTCGTTGGTCAGAGTACTGAACTATGGACCTGATGAGCTAAGGCTTTTTTTCTCATTTTGTAAATCCCTGCATGAGTCTGTGCACAACGCAGGCTTGATTTACTCAATTACATTTGGTAATAATAATATAATTTCTTACATTTCCTGGAATCTCTATTTGGATGCTAGAAGCATTCTGCTGGGTCATTTACTTCAGAGGTGGTGGCATGCATATCTTTGAAGTAGTAAACTGTAAAGTGTGTTGGGATCCTGTTTCAACAAAAAGCACTACATTACCTCCAGATTATCAAAGTCAGTTTCTTCAGAAGTTAATCCTGATGACTCTATGCAAACACTTTAAAGAGTATAACTCAGTGGCGTAGCCAGAATTGATTTTTTGGGTGGGCACAAGGTTAACATGGGTGGGCTGTAGGCATGCAGGTCTACTAGTTGTTTTTTTACTGATAAATAATGCCAAATTATGCAGCATAGCATTCACATCTACGCCTAAGTATGAGGTTTACTTAATGATACAAACATAATTCACGGTGATTTGTGGTACTTTAGCCTTCTTATTATTACGATTTTATACACGGCTCCTACCTGTCCATAAATTTTGAGAGAGTGGTTGTGTTGCTTATATTTAAATTGCTAACATCTCAAAATATAGATATATATTTTTACCTTTGTTGTCTGATCTTTGTATTTTTCTAATCAGTTGGTCCTGGTCTCTTTTTCCCATTTTTTCCCTTATAGCTCATTTCCTAATTCCTTTTCAGTGTCTTTCTTCTATTACTGTCTTCTTCCCTTCCACACACACACACACACACACATACACGCTTTCTCTCACAGACTCCCTCTCACACACTCAAACTGTCACTCTCATATGCTCTCCCCCCTCCTCCCCCCCAAGCTCACATTCAAGTTCTCACTTTCTCACCCCTCCCCAGGCTTATATTCTTATGCACACACAGACGCACATCCAGGCACCCATTCTCACCCACACACATAAACCCAGACTCCCAGTCTCACCCACACATATTCAAGCTCCCATTCTCATCCATACATATACACATTTAAGGTACTATTCTCACCCACACATACACACATTCAAGCACCCATTCTTATCCACATATTCAAGCTTCCATTCTCACCCACCCACACAAACCCAGGCTCTCATTCTCACCCATATATACACACATTCAAGCTCCCATTCTCACCCACCCACAAACCCAGGCTCCCATTCTCAACCACACATACACACATTCGAGCTCCCATTCACCCACATATTCAAGCTTCCATTCTCACCCACATACACACCCAGGCTCCAGTTTTCACCCACACACACTCATTCAAGCACGTGCACAGCTTCCGCTTTCTCCCCCAGAGCAGGAAGATCAGCTGCCTCTCCTGCTGCCACCGGCCTCCTGCTATCTTCGGGCGTCGGGCCCTATGGCCTGCCGAACCTCCTGTCGGGGGGGGGGGGGAGGGAAGCGGAAGCGCAGCGCACAACGTCCGCTTCCTTCCCCCCCCCCCAAGCAGGAAGATCGGCGGGCAGTACGGCCCGACGCCCGAAGATAGCAGGAGGCCGGTGGCAGCAGGAGAGGCAGCTGATCTTCCTGCTCTGGGGGAGAAAGCGGAAGCTGTGCGCGGCGCTTCCGCTCCCCCAAACAGGAAGTTCGGCGGGCCGTTTGGTCCGAAGATAGCAGAACGGGTGGCAGCAGGAGAGGCAGCTGATCTTCCTGCATTGGGGGGAGGAAGCGGAAGCTGCGCGCGGCGCTTCCACTCCCCCCCCCCCCTGAACAGGAAGACCGGTTGGCCATACGGCTGCAGCAGCGCTTCCCCACGTGTGCCGTGATGGCGCACGAGGCGTGGGTTCTCTTGTTCGCTGTCGCGGGGATGGGATCCCGCGACAGCCTTGCAGTTCCGGTGCCAGTTGGGTGGGCCTGGGTCTAAGTTGGGTGGGCACCTGCCCACCCAGGCCCACCCGTGGCTACGCCACTGGTATAACTGTCCTGTTTATGGCAGGATTTCAGTTTATCTCTTTCAGTCACAAACTGTGTGAAAAAATATATTTTAAAAAGTTTGAAAATATATGCTTTCATAAATTGCCCTTTTTTACTTAAAGGATATTATTTTGGCTTCCAAAAGAAACTGTGGGGTCCATTTTCAGCCACTGTCTAGACAGTAAAGTTAGCTAATTTATCCAGCTATTTTTGGGATATTCAGTGGTGTGCTGCCACTGAATATAGCAATCTTAAATATAGCCAGATAAGTTTGTCTAGTTAACTTTAGGACTGCTATTCAGCAAACCAGGATTAGCTGGATACCTTATCTAGCTAACTGAGTAGTCAGATAAGGTATCCAGCTAACTTAACTTTGCCTTGAAATGCTCCCAGAATGCCTGTAAGTTATCCAGCTAAGTTTTAGTTGGCTAACTACACAGTCGGATAATTTGGAGGCAGCCAGTGGGAATTTTGAACTTCAGCCATTAATCCAGCTAGCTCCGAACTTAGCAAAGGCATATGCACAAAACATGATTTGTACACATAAAATATGATTTATACTAAAAAAAAAAAAAAATGATTTCAGCACATTGATAACTAGCACTACTGCTGACAAATTTCACATTTGTGCAAATTCATCCCCTATTTTGTATCTGTGCCCAATACATGTGCACATATTTTCTGGGTAATTAACAGCATGGCAAACCGCTGATAACACACATTTTTCAAAGTTGGTCCTGTAAGGGTTACCAGGCTGGGTTCCTTATGTGTTTGACTGCACTTTAAGCGATTAGATCTTTTTTCACCTTTGAACATGTTTATATTCTAAGTCCTAAACGTTCCCAATCTCCGCTAAAAGTGAGACCTAGCAAATATATATGTATCTCAAATGTTAATCTCACCCTCCTGTACCCAATAAGTGATACGTTTTCTATACTTTATTATCATGGCGTTCACCATGGACATTTTCCTAGTATAAAATCTTACCCCACATTAATGGCGTTTTGATTATAAATATTTTATATAAAGCAAATAAGCTAAAAGCCAGTACTGGCGTCATATAGAGAATAATTTCATTATTTATTTACACATTGATTTAAATAAAGAAGAAACATAAATAACAAAAGGATTGGAAGGTTGGTAAGCTTATGATTACACTACAAAATTGAAGCAAGGCCGAGGAGGCATGCATTCATATGTATGAAACTTACCTTTTTCCATTCCATATTATTATTTTTTATTTAAAACAAAAAAATTGATATATAAAAAATTGTTGGGTACAGGAGGGTGAGATTAACATTTGAGATACATATATATTCTAAGTCCTTTCAGCTGTTTGCAGGCCCTTGCCATTTCTACATCTACTGTTCTATTATACTTTACAGGTATTGTGTTTCTTTATAGTTGAAGATCTGTTTGGTTTCCTGCTCTTTCCCTCCCGATGCAGCCGGTACGAAACACGGCCCGTGCGGGGGGACTCACAGTGCTGTTACTATGAACTGATTATACCGCTTTAACTGCAAGATGTGTCTGCCTGATCATTGATTTCATGGAATAAAAATTCTACTGATACCTCAAGAGAGCTTTTTGCCTGTAGATGTTTCTCAACCTTTTGAACCCACCCTGCTCTTAGTAGTTTATTTGTTTTTAAAGATTGGAAGATTCCTTGGAAACAGCTTATTGGTTTTCTCTTCTGTTATCCAAGTGGAGACCTTTCTTCTATATTTAAGAAACACCGGAGAAATGTTTAGCATTTTTTAAATTACGTATTTTAAAAAATTCTTAAATTACTTCTGGGAATTTGTTTTCTACATTACACCATTGGAACTTATGATTAAATAAAACAAGCATTTGGTTTTTACCAACAACCCACAAGTTTGTTTGTTTCTTTAATGAGTGCCCCTTATGAAAGCAACTTTCAACACCATTTATGTGGATAAATATGATTTATCCACATAAATTGGAAGTCAGAAAATTATTCTCCCTCAATCCAACTAAAATTATGCATAGAGCTCCACAACATGCAGCTTTCTAGTCACATTTGGGGGAGGCATTCTGAGGGGGCTATTTTGGGCAGGACTATAAAATGCACTAAGGGGGCTATATACTAAAGCAGTGGTTCTCAACCTTTTTCCCATCGTCACACAGCTGACAGACCATGCTCACATGTGACACACTGCTCATTACAATTCATGGCGGAAATAAAAAATAAAGGCCCAGTATTATTTTTATTGTTAGGAACGACACAAGGGAAAGATAAGTACTCTGTCTGAACAGAAACTGCATAAATAGTAAACATCCCATACCAAAACAGCACCCGTTTCTAGCACATAAACAATAACCATCTTACTTAACACTGAAAACATTACACCAGGCCTTATGACACCAATATAACTCCTATTAGAAAACAGAACAAGCCAGGCTGCTATAGAGCCCTACAAAGAAACTACACACTAGGGATGTGAATCGTTTTTTGACGATTTAAAATATCGTCCGATATATTTTAAATCGTCAAAAATCGTTAGAAGCGATATTTAATAGGAATTCCCCCGATTTATCGTCAAAAATCGTAAATCGGGGGAAGGGGGAGGGGAAGGGGAAGGGCGGGAAAACCGGCACACTAAAACATCCCTAAAACCCACCCCGACCCTTTAAAATAAATCCCCCACCCTCCCGAACCCCCCCAAAATGTCTTAAATTACCTGGGGTCCAGTGGGGGGGTCCCGTTGTGATCTTCCACTCTCGGGCCACGGGTGCGTTGATAGAAATGGCGCCGGCGCTACCTTTGCCCTGTCAAATGACAGGGTAAAGGCGCCGGCCATACGGCAACACGATTCGAGTGCAGGAGGTCGTTCCCGGACCCCCGCTGGACTTTTGGCAAGTCTTGTGGGGGTCAGGAGGCCCCCCCCAAGCTGGCCAAAAGTCCCTGGGGGTCCAGCGGGGCTCTGGGAGCGATCTCCTATGCTCGTGACGTCGGGGGACAGGAAGCAAAATGGCG
>NW_021820591.1:0-9941 GCF_901001135.1 Rhinatrema bivittatum | reverse complement strand
TTACCGGGGTTCTCCTGTAGAGGTGAGGTATACAGTCTCTCTCTCTCTCTCCTAGGGCCCCCCCGGTGAGGTCATCCAACCGCTGCCAATCCAGATGCCCAAGAAGAACAAAAGATCCATCGACGCCAGTCAGATCCTAGACGACAGAGCGATGGCCGACGATGCCACCATGGATTACGCCAACGGCATGGAGGAGATCCTAGGCTCCCTCAACTCTCTGAAGCTGGAGGTCGAGCTGATGAAGCACCCAATGGGCACCCAAGATAACCCAGCTCGAACCTGCCAGGATCTGCAGCTGTGCCACCCAGAGCTGCCTGATGGGTGGTATCGCTCCCCTTTTATTTCCAAGGGGCTGAGGGCAAGGGATCAACTGGGCAGGCTTCTTGGCAGGAGGGCGGGGGGGGGGGGGGGGAGGGTTGCCTGTGATGGATCCTCTTTCTTCTCCTGGTGAATCGCAGGAGTGACATGGTGGCTTCACGTCACTGGTCTCAAAACTCGAGAGCTTCCCATCTGCACCGGTGAGTACAGCCCAAGTTTATAAGTGTACAAGAGAAAAGGAGAGATAGCGAAAGGTGCTGTGGACAGACAGATAGCTAAGCCAACGGACAGAGACTGCGGGGAGATAGACGGAGACCTGGGGGAGATGGATAGATGCTGTAAATTGATGGCCAGGTACGGGAGAGCCAATAATATTCGTCTATAAATTTTTTTAATACATCAATGATCAATAAACATATTTTCAAAACATATTTATCAAAATATTTTAAGCATGTATTGATAATATTACATACACATTAAATTCACAATATTTCCATGACATCATTAATACATAAACTTATGTGCAGCCTTACAGGCATTATCACCCCATCATGATGGGGTGATAATGCCTGTAAGGCTGCACATAAGTTTATGTATTAATGATGTCATGGAAATATCTGTGAATTTAATGTGTATGTAATATTATCAATACATGCTTAAAATATTTTGATAAGTTTTGAAAATATGTTATGATTTGATCATTGATGTATTAAAAAATGTAGAGATGAATATTATTGGATCCCCTATGTATGTGTGATTGTGTAAAGAGTAGGGGGTCTGTGTTCTCTTTTTTTTGTGATTACCATATCAGGTACAGGAGAGACAGTGGGAAGGGAGAAAAGGATGTATGAGTCAGTGTGCCATCTGTCAATGCTGGCCTACTTGTATGCATCTCAGACTTGCTCAAGGGAGAAAGAGCGAGAGTCTGAAAGAAGGTTAGGGTCATGCCAGCTCTCTAAAAACTTCTTGCTGACACGAGGAGGAACCATTGCAGCCCTAGTACTGTGAGGAGGTGTGTCAACTCCTTAACACAAATTCTTCTTCCCCCCCCCCCCTGTCCCAGGCGAATACTGGATCGACCCTAACCAGGGCTGCTCCCGTGACTCTTTCAAGGTTTTCTGCAACTTCACAGCCGGGGGGAGACCTGCCTCTTCCCCACCAAGGAGACGCGAGAGGTGAGTTACGGCCCCGTTGCCGCTCTGCTTTCCCCCCCCCCCCCCCCATCACGGTGTTTGGTGCCCCGGCAGCCGAAGGAAAACCTGTCATCATTTGTAACGGCGGGAACTTATTAATCCTTCTCCTGCGTTCAGGCAAACGAAACATCGTTCTCTTCACACCAAGGGTTTCCGTGTGGCTGCGGCCGCCGGTCACATTCACCCGTCGTCCCCCGCTCCACCGAGTGCGCGGAACCCGAATCATTTTTTCCGTTCAAGGGGGGATTTGAGTAGGTAAAAATAAATAAATAAATAAACTTTGCAGAAGGGAGGGACTGTCCCCCATCCCTGGAGCTGCCACGTCTCCTCGTTTCCGGGTCTGTAACTTAGCGGCAGGTCGCCTTACAGTTCGGATACAATCCCTGTAGGATAAGTAGTGGGGGGCTGGGAGGGGGGTGTGGATTTTTTTTTCCTCTGCTTTACTAGACTCCTTCTCCCCACTGTCCCTAGTCTGGCCTTTGCAGGAACAGTACTGAGACAGGGAGCCACGGGGCAGAGCTCCTTACAGATCCCCGTATCGCATCGTGGACTCTAAATCCAGCCACCAGGCGCCCTCATTTTATTTTTTTTCACCTGGATAAGAGTATGGAAACCCTCGCGTAACTTTCCGCCAGACACAGGAGGGAAGGTTTCAGACAAGTTCATTTACCCAGGGAACGGCTCTGAGAATTGCCCCGTCAGCGTACGACCGTGGAGGCTCCCCAGCGCAGGACTTCCATTCTCTGGCTAATAGCGGGAAACGTCGTCGTCGTGTCCTCCTGTGTCCACCACCCCCCCCCCCCCTTAGCTTCAGTGCCGCGAGGACTCACCTCAGGGTCCAGACACAGAGATTCAGAGCAGCAAAGCCAAGTGCCTGGCACTCCTTTGGCAAATTCTCAAGGAGAAAACTACTGAAGGGCGCAAAGGTAAACCCGTGCAGTCTCGCCCTGCTGCTTCTGCTGCGGACAACAGACGCAAAACGTTTTCTCCCCCTCCCCCGGGAGCACGGCTGGTTTTTTTTGTTTTTTTTAAACGAGGGATTTAGCTCCCTAACTCTGTCGGAAGGTTGAACTCCAGGAACCTTTCAAAACCCCAACAGACGACCCGACAGGGTTGAAAACGAGATAGCCGAGGACTTCCAGCCCATCGGCTTGCAAGGGCTGTTGTACCCCTCCCCCCCCCCCCTCTGAATTCTCTCTGGTCCTCTCCTTCCAGGTCCGGATGTCCTCCTGGACCTCGGAGGAACGCGACAGCTGGTTCAGCGAATTCAAAGATGGGAACAAGGTAAGAGGTCACTGATCGATGAAGGTCGGTGGGGGGGGGGGGGGTCGTCAACCCGTTACTCCCTGCTGGGGAACTCGGGATGTCAGGAGTTCCTGGCTTGGAATCCCAGTTGACCCCACACTGTGATGTCACAGTCAGTGGAACCTCGGGCCCCAGGACCGTTCCGAGGTCACAAGTGCAAACTCTTATTATCCAAAACCAGAAAGTATCCTTTGTAACCCCTGATGAACCGACCCCAGAAGATCGTCGGCGGGAGAGACAGGGAGCAGCGGATGAGTCACCGGGGGGGGGGGGGGGGAGAACAAAAGCAGAGGGTGCAGGACCCGGATGACGCCTTCTCCTGTCAGACTGATGTTTTGTGTTCCCTCCCCCCCCCCCCCCAGTTTTCATACACAGACTCCGATGGTGACCCCCTCGGCGTGGTTCAGATGACCTTCCTGCGCCTCCTCAGCACCTCCGCCCGCCAGAACTTCACCTACCACTGCCACCACTCCGCGGTCTGGCGCAGCGCGGCCTCCAGCGGCTACGAGAAGGCCGTGCACTTCATGGGGGCCAACGAGGAGGACCTTTCCTTCCAGAGCAGCCCCTACATCAAGGCGCTCGCGGACGGCTGCGCGGTGAGTGTCACGGGCTTCGAGGTTTTTTTTTTTTAATAGGGGGCTGCGGGCGACGGAGCGAGGAACCGGTGACTTGGGGGGGGGGGTGGGGGGAGAGTTCCCCCCTGCCCCAAGGACATCACAGGTCTGCGTGAGACAGACGGAAAAACAGGAAATAGATTTAGGCAGCCAGAAAGAGATTTCAGAGGGGGAGGGGGAGGCAAGAGACATTAGTAACAGGAAGTAAAGAAAGAGAAGGAGAGATCCCAGAGTATAGAGGCAAGCAGAAAACTTTAGGTACCATGAACAGAGAACGAGAGTCAGTGGCTAACAAAAAAAAGGAGAGAATTTATTCATTAATTCATTCATTCATTCGTTACTACCTATTTAATCCCAATCATATATCTTAAAACATTAACAGATAAAATGAATCAACATAATACAACAAAATAAAATCATATCAGCTAAAACAATTCAATACATAAAATCAGTAAGTCCCATTACACTTCCCTAACTCTTCATCCAATCACAGTCCATTAAAAGCTTAAGGTAAAACCGTGCTTTACTATGCTTACGGAAGCTCGCGCAATCTGCTATTATCTGAACTTCATTGGGTATTCAATTCCATACAATTGGGCTGAAATATGCAAAAGCCCGATATGGGGATATGGAGAAAGAGAAAGAGCTAGTTTCGGAGACTCCTGCCTTCTGCCACTGAAGTGGGCGCTCACTCAGGTCTTGGTATAGGTTTTAAGAGTGTAAATTGAGGAGGTCTACGACAGAAGCGTCCATCGCTATAGATATGTTATATCGAGGCCCCCAGTACCTGTTTCCAGTGGGCAGGAAACTTCCCTTCCCTTGGGTGTGGAATCTCCTTGACTGACATCCCTCTCTTTTCCCTTTTTCATCTTCTTCCTCAGACGAGGAAGGGCCAGCCAAGACCGTGCTGGAGGTGAACACGCCCCTGGTGGATCAGCCCCCTCGCGATGCCATGTTCATGGACTTCAGCGAACCCGACCAGAGGTTTGGCTTTGAGGTGGGGCCAGTCTGCTTTCACGGCTAGATATCTCCTCTCCTTGCCCCGTCATCCCTTCCCTGCCTGCCATGGGAGCCCAGCTCTAGACTTGCCCCAAGTCAAGAGAGAGAGAGAGAGAGAAGAAACAGCAAAAAACATCTCAACTTGCGGCGAGGAGAAAGAGACGAAAGACGCCCACAGCCAGGAAGCAGAGCATGGCCCACAGGACTCATGATGTCGTATCAGCACACTTTTTTTTTTTTTTAACAAAGACTCATTTTAGAATAAATATATGTCTGAAACTGTAGAAAGCCAACCATTTCAAACAAGATTCCCTGTCAGCCTGCCCCAAGAAGCTTAAACATTTCCAGAGCAGAACTGGTCCTTCAAAAAACAAAACAAAACACTTTGTGTTCCCCCCAACCTCTGGAAAGTGGAAGGACCGCCACCTCCTGCTCACCTCTTAATTCTATAGATGTATTTAAAAAGCAGCACAAGAAAAAGGACACCTTTTAAAAAAAAAAAGTTTTTATTATATTATTATTATTTAACTCGTGAAATGGTCCTGCCGTGCATTCAGTGTCGGGAAAAAAAGGAAAACGAAAAAAAAAAGAACGAATGGCAAACGAAGAAAACATTCTGTGAACAAATTCATCATGGTGCTCGGAAAATTCTATTTACCACCAAACGTCTATTTGGTTTTTGTTGTTTTTTTTTTTTATGCACAAAAAAAAAAAAAAGAAAGAAACCGAACTAATCCAGGTGCTCAGAGTATTATTTGTAATGTTTGTAAGTATTTGTAATTGTACTGTAATATATAATCTATAATGTTGCTGCTTTTTTTCGAGTTCGTTTTTAGATGCTGTGCAGATTCAAGCCTTGCTGCTTCCCTTCTTTGCCTCCCTCTCTTCCTCTCTGCACTGCTCCCCCTCCTTGTTGTCCTGCACTGTCAGAAACTTCCAATCATTCCTTCCCGCTACATTTTTTTAGTTCCTTTTTTTTTTTTTTTTTTAAATAAACCACATGCAATACGGAGCATAAAACCGCATCAGATGAAGATGGTTTTACAGATGTGCAGACTGGTATTCTCATTATTCTGTCGCCTAATCATGGATGCTTTTGACCACCCTATACACATGTCTGACTGGGATCCAGTAAGGGTCGGGGGGGGGTTGTGTGTGAGGGGAGTAGTGAGTGTCGCGGCTGGGCCCTCGGGTTTCCTCAGCCGGTGATTTCAGCGAGGGCTGCTCCACCATTAACACAACTCCCACACTTCCCTCCCTCCCCACCAGATAAAGTGAGAAAATTACAGTGCGTCTTAAGGTGCAGCCCGGGGAAGGCTGCATGTTGCAGAATCTTTCTAGGAGAGGAAGGCCTTTTGCCGAGCCAGCTCCTGGGCCCGTGGCTTCCATGGGCCATGCTCCCGAGGAGAAACCTAAATGCACAGCGCTCCCTTTCTGGCCACGACCCACAACTTCGTCCACAGGGCCCAGACGGAACCTGAGCCGACCCGAACTCGGACACTGGTGGGGCCGTTCTTAAAAGGCTGCCCTGCACATTTCCATTCGCTTACGTGTACTTGTATGAAATGTGAGCTGTTAGTGTATTTATTAGGCATGGACTGTTTATGGGACTGGCTTAGAACAGATGTTAAGCCACTTGGGCTAGAACGTGGCCATTCCCTTCTGCATGTTGAAAAAAAAACAACCAAAAACGCAGCATGAGAAGTGAAGTTTTCTGCGCCCGCCTCTTCGAAACCGTCACGAGCTTTCGGTGCAGTCCGTGACCCTGAGATAACTCTCCAGTGACGTCCTTTTAAACCTGCCTTGTGCGCACCCCCTTCTCACGCCGCTTCGCTTTTCACCTTGGGTCAGTGACCCCTGCAGACATTCGGAAGGCTCCTACGGCCTTGAAGGGGGAAAACTGCCTTTGATGCTCACGGCTCACCGCCACGTTCCCTGCTGCCGAACCCTCCCCGCCCGCTCCAGCAACGTCGTGGCATTCACCTTTCAGGATCCCCTGCATCCCCCTATGTCAGGGCCCCCTCTGGGAGACCACCTCCCTCCCCTTATTAAAATTCACCTTTTGGAAGCTGGGGGGGGGGGCGCCCAGATATACTTGAACGGTTCCCTGGAGACTTTTCGTCTGGCCCGGCCTGTTCCTTTGGGAGGTGCGACACTGACCCAGAGGCGGAGGATTCTCCTCTTTATTTACTGACAAGACGCTCCCAGTCCGTGACCTGGTGGAATCTGCTCGCCCACCAGCGGCGTCGGTGTCCTGCCCCCAGCTGTCTGACCACTGCCTCGACCCTGCGATCAGGAGGGCACCGCCCCTCTCCAAGAAAAGACCACTCGGGTCTCCGTGAGAGGTGCACCTTGGATGCCACCCGCGTTTCAGAGAAGGGTCCTAGGGGTCTGACCGCGCTCCTTCAATAGACGCCAACTCCTGCAGGCAATGGGCCTCAGTTCTTAATTTGATGCCTATGGGGGGGGGGGGGGGGAGAAAGAATCTTTATTGAATAAAACCCGATGTCTGTTTATACCTCCATAAAACCTCCAATTTTATCTAAGTGCTGCTTCTGTGCCTTACCCCTACCACAGTCCCTCTAGACCTTACATGGCAAGCCAGTGACTATCAGGGTTAGAGTGGGTCTCTCCTAGCAGCACCCCACCGAGTCTCACCTCTAGCACAGCCCGATCCCCTCTCAAGCACATGTAGGATTTTCCTAACGGAGGCTACGTGCAGCGGGCCCCCACAAACAGGGACGCGTGGGTTTCCCCCGCCGTAAGCCCCCCATTTACCCCCAGCATAACAGAAAGGACCAGGAAGGCAAAATTACAGAGAGAAGAAGCAGTCACCATTCTGTCCTGCGACACTTAAATCTACCCCTGATCTGGAAAGAGATGGAGAGAGAGAGAGACAGGAATGCGGCGCTGTTCGCCAGCCCGTGCCGCGGCTCCGTCCCCGCGCACTCCACGTCAGCACATGAGGCCGCATACAGTACAAATCTCTTACTTCCGCTGCGTGTCAGGCAGTCTCCCATTCACTGTTAAATAAAAGCTTTATTGTTGCAATGGTCTGATTTAAAAATAATAATAATAAAAAAAAAAAGAGTTAATAAAAATGTGCCGCATTCATCGGCTGTGCGTTTTTTGGTGTGTGTGTGTGTGGGGTGCGCGCGCTGTGAGGGTTACGCACGTTGGTCAGACGGTACGCGCCACCAGGGTAATTTCGAGACGGACCAGCAAGCGGCCATACACGCGAGAGCATTGGCGTGCGAGCAAAGACAGCGCTGGAAATTTAAATTGCAGGCACACTCGCGCGTTTTAAGATATGCCAGCCGCGCGTTAAGCGCACGCACCTTCCTTTGTCGGCTTTTACGTGCGTCACGTAGGCAGATTTTAAAACACGCTCGCATCAGGGATATCCCAGCTTTTCCGATCAGATCAGCAATTTGCCCAGTTATTTATCGAGGTCTTCCAGGCCCCTTCTGGTCCTTCATCCTGCACGCCTCCCCCCCCCCCCCCCCCCCCCCGGGCTGACCCAGAACCCACACCCTTTCCTGTAAAGCCCTAAAACTCGAGATCCGCAGACTTGCTCCCCATCTGGAGCGGCAGTAAAGTTACGCGGGCGGCAAGCCGACGTGCGCCGCGGCCTTCGGGTTTGAAACACAGGCGCATAACTGTTGGCCCCTCCCCTTCCCACCCTCCTAATTTTGATGCCCGGCGGTATATACGCGCGTACTTTGCGGCTTTTTAAAATCCGCGTAGCTCCTGCGCGGACCTCATACGTGCACACGTGGGCATTATTTTTTTTCCACGAGCCACGCTTTTAAAATCTACCTCTGTGTTACTCAAAAACTAGAAATATTATGCTCGAGATCGCCCGGGTGAATAAGCGTGTTACCCACTGTTGTGCCTGGAGGAGACCCCGGTCGTCAGTCCCCAGTATCGACCCCTTATTACCGTGGAGTGATACTCACGTGGGAGGAAGGAAGTGCACGCAAAATGAATTAACAGAAGAACAGGGAATGATCAGGAGCGGGAGGGGAGATGAAATTTAGCAAGGATTCAAGAAGGAAAATGAATGGATACATAACTACACAACGGGGAAGGGATGGCTAGGCAGCCAGTACCGTGGAAAAATAAGCTGGGGCTTACCGTAGTGACCATAAGCAGGAGGTGCAGCGCTGTTCCAGGGCAAGGCAACCACCATCCTGAGATGTATTGAGGGGGACATCACTGAAGGTGAGACACGGAAGGAATTCTTCCATCTCTGCTCGACGCTGGCGGGGGTCGTTGTTGTTGGGAGTTACTGTGAGGGGCCCACTGTTCAGGGGAAAAACGTAGAACGTCTAGAGTTACAGGCAGGTCTTAAGAAAATCAGGGATTTGTTGTAGGGCAAGGCTTGCAGCCCCTGGCCTACAGTGCAGGCTTTTTCCTTGCACTGTAGGCACAGGGGCCGGTGCCCCCATTAGGCAAACGAGGCGGTCACCCAGAGTGGCAAAATTCTCCCAGTGCAAGGCACAGAGGGGCGCTGCGCCACAGCCTTACTACAAAAGAAAGGAGCGCTATGCTAGCTGGAGCCACTGCCACCAGGAGAAGGGAGCATAGTGCCGGATATGTCGCCGACAGGTAAGCTGGGGAGGGCGGTGCATGACCACAGGTTTAGCTAGGGCACCAAATCTCTTGCACCGGCCTGCCTGTGGTACATTGGGTTAAGCAGTAGTCGGCTACTATAGGTCTGGAGCCCCAGTCAGGCTCCGCCCATTTCAACTAACAAATCCTGATTTTCCCATACCCTGATATATCTCAGAGTTTGGATGAGGGGTTTTTGAAGAATGGGAACTGGGTTAAAGCTTGGGACAAGGCTGGGATTAGGGTAAGGATTATGCAGGTCATTTAATTAGGGCAGGGGAAATAGCATTTTCGGGTTGAACTCACTGCTGGGAAAAGGGATCTTCCTTGCTTCAGAAGCTGCATGCTTACATATTCATTCTACCTGAAATCCTTGGAGGATTTCCACTCGTACATTTCATTCTGGACGTCTGGGGAACCCGTGCGCTGAAATGCATTTAGGCGCCACTAGGGGGAGCTCCGACCACAGGCTACATAATAGCCCCGTTCAGCTCCCGCCTCGTTGCAAATTCAACCTCAGGAAGCTTCCGGCAGAGCAGGGCAGGGATAGGACCGAGAGGAGAGCGTGAGGCCCCCCACGCCCAGTGGTAACTTTCTAACAAAATAATACGGGGACAGATCCCGCTCTGGGATGGTGATCAGGCTCGGGATGTCTGTAGGGCCCCTACCTGTCACTGCCTGTGTGCCGCAGCTGCGCGAGGAGGGGCCCCGGGCGTTTCCCCTTGGAAAGTCCCTGGCCCGGGGCCCCGCTTGCGCTTCCAGGTTTCACCTTCTCACAGCCCCCAGAGGCCGCGGACCAATGCGGAAAGGCAGAGGGGGCGGCGTCATCGGTTGCCGGGCAGAGACTCTCAGTCAGAGACGGGGCTCGTGCACAGCTCCGCCGGGTCCCCGGATGTGA
>NW_021820590.1:0-9995 GCF_901001135.1 Rhinatrema bivittatum | reverse complement strand
CCAAATAGATGAGCCCTGCAGTGTGTGGAGGGTCTCTCTCTCTCTCTCTTCTGGGGAGCTTCCCCAAATGCTTTACTCGGTACTAAACAGAAAGATGGCCTGGTTTCAGTCTCTTACAGAAGACCACGGTCCACCAGTTTCTCTTGCCCAGCAAGGGTATATGCTTGACTTTGCCTGAAAAGCTGAAGCAATTTAGATGAGATACTGAATTTGGGAAAAAAAGGAAAGGAAATAAACCTTCTCTCTCCTCTGCTAAAATACTCTGCATGCAAAGTTTTTATTGCTTAACACAGTCTCTTAGAACAGTGATTCATCCATGTGCTCCTGGGCCTGGATACGTCTGGAAAGGAAGTCTTTCAGCTCCTGGCTCCTCTGTCCCTTGTTGAGATTTTTCATGTAGCTTGGCTAAGAAGCAAGAACAGCTGTCTGTCTCTCTGTTTCCTCAGAGCACAGACTTTTCTCTCCCTCTTGATAATTAGCTCTTCAGGAGGAGAACTGATTGCAGGGCTGCCCATATGCATTCTTCTCTTCCTGGCTCCAACTCCTGGCCATTCCCATCCCGCACACATAGACAGAGCTGGCCAAATTGTGCCTTTTGTACTTTAAATGGTCTGCCAGCATTCCTTTGGCTTCTTTCTCTGCAGGTTATGCAGTGCTGTTTCTCTGGGCAGGCTAAACAGTACGGCCATTTTCTGAACTTGTTAACATTGTGTGTGCTGGATGCTGGATCTTGCAGAATATTTAACATTTACAGAAGCACACATAGGAGTTTTGATGTATTTTATATTCCTTCACCTTGGTTGCTGTGGCTTGCAGTCTCTGCAAGATTGAAAACCCCTGTTTGACAGATCCAAAACACATCTCTCAGATCCAGACCCAGCTCAGTCCACCTTGTAAGACTCCAACACAATATAAGCTCATGGGGGCAGGAACCTGCTTTATAGTAGCTTGCTACATAAGTTTGTGAAAATTCAACTGTATGCTGATGATATTCACCTGCTATTTCCCATTGAATCAAAAGGTGTCTCAATACCACTGTTATTAATTGAGTATACAGAGGCAGTGAGAGATGGATGCCCCCGAATAAATTAGCACTATATCTAAGTAAGCCTGAATCCCTTTGGATAAATCCTCTCCCTTTTCCTGAGGGGATTTAAAGATTCAGTTTGGGCGATTGTATTATACTAATACATTCTGAGACTCATTGTATTGGAATCACCTTTGAATCAAAACTTGTTATGAAGGCTAAAGTGGGAACAGTGAAGGTGGGGTTTGCTCCCTACAGGATCATTTTTGGAAGTATGGGAGGTTTGTGTCCACCCCTCTTCATAAGGGAAAAGCAAGAAGATGAGAGCAGGAGTTTCTGAAGACCTCCACAGGATCTTCACCCGAGGATAAGGAGATTAGCGAGGGTAAGAGAGACTGAGAACTGGATTAAGGCACTTACTATCGATTTCAAATTCCATAAGAGCATAATAAACCACAATATAGGATTAAGGCATTTAACTCCTTCTCAAAAAATGTGACACCTACTTGTGACCTCTGGTCAGCCACTAGATGGCCCTAGGTACCTGCCCAGAGAGAATGTAAACAGCTTAGTATGGAGATCACAATCCTTACAGCCTCTACCCCTTAGCCAGAGGCGTGAACCTAGGAGGTGAGTGAGGATCAGAGTAAAGTAGTGAGGAGATTGTGGGGCGTGGTGGAGAGACTGAGGTGATTTGGGGACCAGAGTGAAGGAGTGAGGAGATTGTGGGGAGTGGGAGAGAAGGGGGTGATTGGGGATGAGTGAAGGAGTGAGGAGATTGTGGGGGGTGGGAGAGAAGGGAGTGAGTGAGGGATCAGAGTGAAGGAGTGAGGAGATTGTGGAGGGTAGGGGAGAAGGAGGTCAGGGTGGATCAGAGAGAGAGAGAGAGTGAGGAGATTGTGGGTGTGGGAGAGAAGGAGGTGCGTGGAGGATCAGAGTGAAGGAGTGAGGTGATTGTGGGAGTTGGGAGAGAAGGAGGTGAGTGAGGTTCAGTGTAATGGTATGAGGAGATTGTGGGGGTGGGAGAGAAGGGGTGAACGGGGGATGAGAGTGAAGAGTGAGGAGATTGTGGGAGAGTGGGAGAGAAGGGGTGATGGGGGTGAGAGTGAAGGAGTGAGGAGATTGTGGGGGTGGGAGAGAAGGGAGTGATTAGGGATGAGAGTGAAGGAGTGAGGAGATTGTGGGGGGTGGGATAGAAGGAGATGAGTGAGGGATCAGAGTGAAGGAGTGAGGAGATTGTGGGAGGTAGGAGAAAAGGAGGTGAGTGAGGATGAGAGTGAAGGAGTGTGGAGATGGTGGGGTGGGAGAGAAGATGATGATTGGGGGATCAGAGTGAAGGAGGGAGGAGATAGGGGTGGGAGAGAAGATGGTGAGTGGGGGATCAGAGTGAAGGAGTGGCGAGATTGTGGAGAGGTGGGAATGAATTAGCTGATGGGATTGAGGACAATGGGAGTGAAGGAGATGAGTGGGAGAATTGAGAGGGGAAATAGTGAATGAGAGTAAGAGGATTGGAGGGAGGGAGGTGAAGGCAGGTAGAGAGTAGGGTTGGGGAGAAAACAGGGCTGAGGGGAGAGGAAGAAACAGGGGATGACAGCAAGAAGGGATGTGGATAGGTGAGAAAGAGAAGGGGATGGAGGAGAGACGTAGGAGATGCTGGATGGGAAGAAGCAGGGGGCAGGAAGAAGAAAGAGGGGGGGCCCAGAAAGAGAGGCCTGGTCACCATTTCTGTTGGGGGGGAGGGGGAATTATGTTGGGACCACAGACCCTTGTTTGTTTATTTTTTAGGGGCAGGTCTCTCCTCTCTCTCTCTCTCTCCTAATCCCAGTCCTCTCCTTTCCCCCCATTATCTTTCCACGTCTCTTCCCCCACCCACCTATTCTCTCCCTTTAGTCTCTCCCCTCAGCCCCTGCCTCTCACCACCCTTACTCCCATCAGCCTGACCATTACCCCTCCTCTCCCCTTTATCCCTCCCTTCTCCACCTCCTCCTCTCCTTTCTGCCTCTTCCTTCTTCTTTCCCCTCAGCACACCCCCACCCAATTGCTCTTCCTTCTCTCTCCTGCCACCACAGGAATACAAGGAAGGGTCGCTACAACAAAGAACCATAAATAATGGAAGGGTCGCTACCAACAGAGAACCATAAATACAGAAAGGGTCGCTACCAACAGAGATCCATAAATACAAGGAAGGGTCGCTACCAACAGAGAATCATAAATACAAGGAAGGGTCGCTACCAACAGAGAATCCATAATACAAGGAAGGGTCGCTACCAACTGAGATCCATAAATACAAGGAAGGGTCGGTACCCAACAGAGATCCATAAATACAAGGAAGGGTCGGTACCCAACAGAGATCCATAAATACAAGGAAGGGTCGGTACCCAACAGAGATCCATAAATACAAGGAAGGGTCGCTACCAACAGAGAATCATAAATACAAGGAAGGGTCGCTACCAACAGAGAACCATAAATACAAGGAAGGGTCGCTACCAACAGAGATCCATAAATACAAGAAGGGTCAGTACCCAACAGAGATCCATAAATACAAGGAAGGGTTGGTACCAACTGAGATCCATAAATACAAGGAAGGGTTGGTACCAACAGAGATCCATAAATACAAGGAAGGGTCGGTACCCAACAGAGATCCATAAATACAAGGAAGGATCTCTATCAACAGAGATCTATAAATACAAGGAAGGGTCGCTACCAACAGAGATCCATAAATACAAGGAAGGGTTGCTACCAACAGAGATCCATAAATACAAGGAAGAGTCGCTACCAACAGAGAACCATAAATACAAGGAAGGGTCGCTACCAACCAGAGAACCATAAATACAAAGAAGGGTCACTATCAACAGAGATCAATAAATACAAGGAAGGGTCGCTATCAACTGAGATCCATAAATACAAGGAAGGGTCGGTACCCAACAGAGATCCATAAATACAAGGAAGGGTCGCTACCAACAGAGATCCATAAATACAAGGAAGGGTCGGTACCCAACAGAGATCCATAAATACAAGGAAGGGTCGCTACCAACAGAGATCCATAACTACAAGGAAGGGTCGCTACCAACAGAGATCCATAACTACAAGGAAGGGTCGCTACCAACAGGGAACCATAAATACAAGGAAAGGTCGCTACCAACAGAGATCCATAAATACAAGGAAGGGTCGCTACCAACAGAGATCCATAAATACAAGGAAGGGTCGCTACCAACAGAGAACCATAAAATGTCAGGGCCTCAAAGCCTTCGCTGGTTTTCTTGCTGGCAGACTTCTCCTCCTGGCCCCCCCGGACCTCTCCTCTTTCTATACTGCCTCCCCTTCAGCCCCATCCCACTTCTCCTTAGCATCCCTCCTCTCTCTCTAACCCCACTCCTTCTTGCTCTCTCTCTCTCTCTCTCCTCTCCCTCTTCTCTCCCTTCAGCACCCACATCTCCCCCTCTTCTCATCTCCTTCTTCTTTCCCCTCTCTCCTCATCTCCTTCTTCTCTCCCTTCAGCACCCACATCTCTCCCCTTCTCCTCATCCTCTTCTCTCCCTTCAGCACTCACATCTCTCCCCCTCTCCTCATCTCCCTCTTTTCTCCCTTCAGCTCGCCCATTTCTCCCCCTCTCCTCATCTTCCTCTTCTCTCCCTTCTGCAGCCCCATCTCTCCCCCTCTCCTCATCTCCTTCTCTGCCTTCAGCATCCCCATCTCTTCTACATCTCACTCCCTCTTGCTCTTGCCTCTTGTCCCATCCTTCCTCTTCTTTCAGCCTCCCTCCTCCCTGCTCCCACCTCTCCTCTTGCCCTCTTCTTCCTGCTCCTATCCTCCTGTTGCTCTTTCTCTCTCCTTTCCCCATCCCTATCCACCTCCTACAAGAAAAATGACAAGGGCTCAGTGGCTCCAACCTAATATAACTTTGTTATTTTTTCTGTGGGCAGCGTTATGTAACATAACAGCCCTCACTCCCTACAAGAACAATGACTGAGGCTGGCTTAGTGTAGTCTGCTTGTAGTGCCCCGGTGTTGCTGTGCGTGCAGAGTCTGGCTTCTTGAGTTTACTTTTCTAGTTTTTGCCTGCCTATTTCTAGTGTTAATTTGTGATCCCTTACGGGCGGATTTTAAAAGCTCTGCTCGCGTAAATCCGCCCGGATTTACGCGAGCAGGGCCCTCGCGCACCGGCGCGCCTATTTTGCATAGGCCGCCGGCGCGCGCAGAGCCCCGGGACGCGTGTAAGTCCCGGGGTTTTTTGAAGGGGGCGTGTCGGGGGCGGGGGCGAATGACGCGGCGTTTCGGGGGTGGACCGGGGCGTGGCGTGGCGCCGGCCCGGGGGCGTGGTCCAGGCCTCCGGACCAGCCCCCGGGTCGGATGAAGGCGCGCCAGCAGTCCGCTGGCGTGCGTAGATTTACGTCTGCTTCTAGCAGGCGTAAATCGAAGGACAAAGGTAAGGGGGGTTTAGATAGGGCTGGGGGGGTGGGTTAGGTAGGGGAAGGGAGGGGAAGGTGAGGGGAGGGAACGGAGGCAGGCTGCGCGGCTCAGCGCGCGCAGGCTGCCCAAAATCGGCAGCCTTGCGCACGCTGAAACAGGATTTTATAAGATACGCGCGGCTATGCGTGTATCATATAAAATCCAGCGTACTTTTGTTCGCGCCTGCTGCGCGAACAAAAGTACGCGATCGCGCTTTTTTTTTTAAATCTACCCCTTAGTTGTATTTCTTGAGAGTTGGTTTGCATGTTTTGTCTGAGTGAGATATTCTGCTAGCTTGTGGTTTCTGCGTAAGGACCTGTGCTTTCCAGCAGGAGGTACATTGGTGTTCTAGAGCCTGTGTAACATTTGCACTGCTGCCTAACCGCAGGTAGAGTTGTTGCTTTTGGGGGTCTTGTGAGTTAGTGACGCTGTAGTATGGTGGGTTTGCTACATATGCTGGGGGGTTTTTCCCCCAGGATTTTATATTATTTCTCAATGTGCCTGGTAGTGGAGGAAATTTGTGTTTCTGTTAATTTAGATGACACCGGAACTATTTTTGTATGGTCAGGTGTCAGGGAAATATTCCTGCTCTGCCCCCCTTGTTAGAGAGGGGGGGGTGTCTTTGGATGATCTGCAATCACAAAATATATATTTACAGAACTTGAAGTACAGGATTCATATTGGGTTTGTATTGCACATACAAAGAGAAGAGTAACCCAAGGTAAAGTGTGCTGGAAATTATCCCAATCTCTGAAAGGTCCTGATGGTCTTAATCCTTGTATAGTGGGAAACAGCTTCTTTCTGAAGCTCGTTCAGGTGTGTTGTATATTCAGGAGCACATTGAGGTGAGCTTGGAAGTTATTTCTTTCTGAAGCTCTCGTTCAGGTGTGTTGTATATTCAGGAGCACATTGAGGTGAGCCTGGAAGTTATTTCTTTCTGAAGCTCGTTCAGGTGTGTTGTATATTCAGGAGCACATTGAGGTGAGCTTGGAAGTTATTTCTTTCTGAAGCTCGTTCAGGTGTGTTGTATATTCAGGAGCACATTGAGGTGAGCTTGGAAGTTATTCTTTCTGAAGCTCTCGTTCAGGTGTGTTGTATATTCAGGAGCACATTGAGGTGAGCTTGGAAGTTATTTCTTTCTGAAGCTCGTTCAGGTGTGTTGTATATTCAGGAGCACATTGAGGTGAGCTTGGAAGTTATTTCTTTCTGAAGCTCTCGTTCAGGTGTGTTGTATATTCAGGAGCACATTGAGGTGAGCTTGGAAGTTATTTCTTTCTGAAGCTCGTTCAGGTGTGTTGTATATTCAGGAGCACATTGAGGTGAGCTTGGAAGTTATTTCTTTCTGAAGCTCGTTCAGGTGTGTTGTATATTCAGGGACACATTGAGGTGAGCTTGGAAGTTCTTTTTAATCAAGTGAATGGGGCACAAACAAATAGGATATTTCTTTATCTTTAAGCCACATTCTCTTGCTCTCAGATTACATTTCTTGGTGCCTTATGATTCTCTCTTTCTCCAACATAGTATAGAAGACTCAGTTCTTGTTAGTAAGGCTGTATCTGTCGTATTCTCCTTTACCACTTTGCCTGGTTTTCAGCGTTAAGCATTCAATTAGTCTGAAAATGAATAATTGTATTGTAGGATTTATGGGAAGAATGTATGGGAAGATAAAAGGACATTAACTGTAAATGTAATTAAAAAATTGACAATGCAAACGTGGTTGGAGCTTGGGGCAGAGTTTGGGGTAGACCTGGAGGGGGGGTGGGGGGGGTGGAACTTGGTTTGCCCCCCCTAACCGAAAAGGGGTTCCGCTCCCCCTGCCTGTGAATTTGAGCGCTGGTCTGAGTGAAGCAGTCGGAGCCACAGAGGGAGGGTCAGAGCCTGGAAACGTGAAGAATTATATCTAAATCTAACAAGGAAGAAGAATGAGGAATGCTAATTTAGACTGTAAGCTCCTGGGGGCAGGGACTTTTACTTGCTTGAAATATTTGATCAATGAAGTCTATAACAATGCAGTAATGGTGACAGGAAGAGTAATAATAAAGACTTGTTTTCCATTTCCTCCTTTATCTTCTTCCGTGTGTATTTTTTCTGGGAGATTCTCGCTAGCAGAATACACACACACACTGTGCACATTGTCCTCTGGGAAATGATTAACGATGGGTAGTGCTAATAAGCTCTCTGGGGCAGGGACTCCATTGCAACTTGCAGGGAATTGCTCATTCTGATAGGGTCACGCGCGCCCGTCTAGGTGCTTTCATTGGCCGGAGCGCCCAAATCGACGGAGAGGGCACAGTACAGTGGGCTCTCACCTCACGCCGAGCCAGGAGAACCGGGACCTGCGCGGGGGGGGGGACCGCTGCAAGCCGCTTCACAATTTGTCTGAGCCAGGAAGGAAGGAAGGATTGGAGTGGATGGAGCCCTAGCTGTTGTACTGCTGTTTGCCGAGCCAGGAGAACCGGGACCTGCGCGGGGGGGACCGCTGCGAGCCGCTTTCGCCGCCGGCTGTCCCCTCTGGAGGGCGGCAGAGAAGGGAAGGGGCTGAAAAGCAACAAAAGGTAAGTTGGCACATGTCGAGCCGCTTCGGGAGGAGGGGATTTTCGGTTTTTAGGTTTTCATGGGTTAAAGTTGGGATCCACTTCCTGGTGCCTGTCATTTGAAATGACATTTGAAATGACAGGCACCAGCGCACCCAGGATAAGAAGATAAGAAAATGCCATACTGGGTCAGACCAAGGGTCCATCAAGCCCAGCATCCTGATTCCAACAGTGACCAATCCAGGCCATAAGAACCTGGCAAGTACCCAAACACTAAGTCCATTCCATGTAACCATTGCTAATGGCAGTGGCTATTCTCTAAGTGAACTTAATAGCAGGTAATGGACTTCTCCTCCAAGAACTTATCCAATCCTTTTTTTAAACACAGCTATACTAACTGCACTAACCACATCCTCTGGCAACAAATTCCAGAGTTTAATTGTGCGTTGAGTGAAAAAGAACTTTCTCCGATTAGTTTTAAATGTGCCCCATGCTAACTTCATGGAGTGCCCCCTAGTCTTTCTATTATCTGAAAGAGTAAATAACCGATTCACATCTAACCCGATCTAGACCTCTCATGATTTTAAACACCTCTATCATATCCCCCCTCAGTCGTCTCTTCTCCAAGCTGAAAAGTCCTAACCTCTTTAGTCTTTCCTCATAGGGGAGCTGTTCCATTCCCCTTATCATTTTGGTTGCCCTTCTCTGTACCTTCTCCATCGCAACTATATCTTTTTTGAGATGCGGCGACCAGAATTGTACACAGTATTCAAGGTGTGGTCTCACCATGGAGCGATACAGAGGCATTATGACATTTTCCGTTTTATTCTCCATTCCCTTTCTAATAATTCCCAACATTCTGTTTGCTTTTTTGACTGCTGCAGCACACTGCTCCGACGATTTCAATGTGTTATCCACTATGACACGTAGATACTGTATAGGCGCTGTATTAAGCGCCTATACAGTAAAATGGGTTGCGCGGGCCTAACGGTTCGCCTAACGCTTTGCATACGCGGCTTGCATTTGCAAGCAATTTAAATAGAGTATCGAGCGGTAGGTGATCAGAACAGTGCGTGGGGAAACGAGGGTGCGCCCGGCACTGCCGCACTCTTTCTAACGCGGCCTTACTGTATCGACCCGTGTGAGACTGTTGTATTTTGAGTCTCATGCATTTCATGTTACCTTTGCCAAGCGTTTCTCAATGAGCTACTTTAGTTCCTGGCTCATTGATTGGCTTCGACTCCTGCTGATTTTAAATTGGATTTAGCTTAAATCAGGGTGGCGATAAGGTTGATTGTCTTCCTTCTTGAATTTCTTGTAATCCTGACTGCTGGACTGCTGTACCAGGCCTTACTAAGCTTGTACCAGCACATGCCGGATATGTTCTGCGCTGTTTGCTGTGAAGAAAACAGTTCATTACGACTACAGGATGTGGGCCTAAGTCAGCGAGAAGTGAAGGACATCTCGCAGGACATGTGGGTGTGGGCTCTGTGAGAACTAACTACAAAGGAGAATACAGAAGACTGATAAGGGATGATCTATGTCTTCTTCTTATAAAGTATTGTGAGGAGATGGAAATAGCATGGAAAATTGGAGAACAGATGTTGGGGTGCAGGTGGTCTAGGGAAAGGAAGTGGGACCAGAGTGACGCGTTTTAGAAACGGTCAGTACTTTTGCAAAGGTAACTAGAAAAAAATGTCTATAAGCCCTGTAAGATTGTTACACAGGCAAGGAGGGATCTTGTGGTATTTTGCCTTGGATGTCAACCCCTGGGCCGGAGTGAGAGGTGTCACCGCAGCGCAGGGTAGATGCAGCGAATCCTGCTGGTGAGAATGCGGTAGTGGCCCGAGGCTCGGGGTACGCCGCAGCGAGAACTCCAGCAAGGCTAGTAGAGATGAAGCAAGAAGCACTCTCAAAGATTAGTTTCCAGAAGAGCAAGGCGGGAAGGCCCTCCGAGGAGCGGGGAAACCCAGGAACCCGGAAGAG
>NW_021820589.1:5136-10017 GCF_901001135.1 Rhinatrema bivittatum | reverse complement strand
TCTGCATACACTAAGGAAAAGGAGATTATCAAGTAAGTAATCTCTACATTTATTGGCAGATCTCAAGTTTCTCTGCGGCGTATGTAAAATGTTTAGCGCTTTATATTAAATTCTCTGTTCTATCGGCAACCGGTGCACTTCCATCAAGACAGGAGAGAGATGTTCTTTTCTACCTGTTCCAGTTAGTATCCTTGCGGCTGAATTTTGTAGTATTTGCAGTGGGCGTAGAGTGGAGTAGGGCATAAGAACATAAGAAATTGCCATGCTGGGTCAGACCAAGCATCCTGTTTCCAACAAAGGCCAAAACCAGGCCACAAGAACCTGGCAATTACCCAAACACTAAGAAGATCCCATGCTACTGATGCAATTAATAGCAGTGGCTATTCCCTAAGTAAAATTGATTAATAGCCATTAATGGACTTCTCCTTCAAGAACTTATCCAAACCTTTTTTGAACCCAGCTACACTAATTGCACTAACCACATCCTCTGGCAACAAATTCCAGAGCTTTATTGTACCTTGAGTGAAAAAGAATTTTCTCCGATTAGTCTTAAATGTACTACTTGTTAACTTCATGGAATGCCCCCTAGTCCTTCTATTATTCGAAAGTGAAAATAACCAAGTCACATCTACTCATCAAGTCCTCTCAAGATCTTAAAGACCTCTATCATATCCCCCCCCTCAGCCGTCTCTTCTCCAAGTTGAACAGGCCTAACCTCTTCAACCTTTCCTCATAGGGAAGCTGTTCCATCCCCTTTATCATTTTGGTTGCCCTTCTCTGTACCTTCTCCATCGCAACTATATCTTTTTTGAGATGCGGCGACCAGAATTCTACACAGTATTCAAGGTGTGGTCTCACCATGGAGAGATATAGAGGCATTATGACATTTTCCGTTCTATTAACCATTCCCTTCTTAATAATTCCTAACATTCTATTTGCTTTTTTGATTGCTGCAGCACACTGAGCCGACGATTTTAAAGTATTATCCACTATGATGCCTAGATCTTTTTCCTGGGTGGTAGCTCCTAATATGGAACCGAACATCGTGTAACTACAGCAATGGTTATTTTTCCCTATATGCAACACCTTGCACTTGTCCACATTAAATTTCATCTGCAATTTGGATGCCCAATCTTGAAGTCTCTGCTCTCTGCTTACCTACTCATCTCTACAGCTAATGTAGAAATTGTTAGAATTTGTTAATCTATCCCTTTTTCTTCAAACAGCCTTGTTCTACTTCCTTGTTTAATGTAACTTTCGCTCTCTTTGTTAACTGGTTTCCCCCTTGTTTATTGTAAACCGGTACGGATAAGACCTGGTCTTGAGCATCAGTATATTAAAAGAATTTAAATAAAGTAAATAAATAAAGTCTTGCAAGTTCTTCCTGTAATGTATCACAGTCTGCTTGTGATTTAACTACTCTGAATAATTTTGTATCATCCGCAAATTTGATAACCTCACTCGTCGTATTCCTTTCCAGATCATTTATATATATATTGAAAAGCACCGGTCCAAGTACAGATCCCTGAGGCACTCCACTGTTTACCCTTTTCCATTGAGAAAATTGACCATTTAATCCTACTCTCTGTTTCCTGTCTTTTAACCAGCTTGTAATCCACGAAAGGACATCGCCTCCTATCCCATGACTTTTTAGTTTTCGTAGAAGCCTCTCATGAGGGACTTTGTCAAACGCCTTCTGAAAATCCAAATACACTACATCTACCGGTTCACCTTTATCCACATATTTATTAACCCCTTCAAAAAAATGAAGTAGATTTGTTAGGCAAGACTTCCCTTGGGTAAATCCATGTTCACTATGTTCCATTAAATCATGTCTTTCTATATGCTCTACAATTTTGATCTTGAAAATAGTTTCCACTATTTTTCCCAGCACTGAAGTCAGGCTCACTGGTCTATAGTTACCCGGATCGCCCCTGGAGCCTTTTTTAAATATTGGGGTTACATTGGCCATCCTCCACTCTTCAGGTACAATGGATGATTTTAATGATAGGTTACAAATTTTAACTAATAGATCAGAAATTTCATTTTTTAGTTCCTTCAGAACCCTAGGATGCATACCATCTGGTCCAGGTGATTTGCTACTCTTTAGTTTGTCAATCTGGCCTACTACATCTTCCAGGTTCACAGTGATTTCGTTCAGTTCTTCTGATTCATCACCCCTGAAAACCATCTCCGGAACTGGTATCTCCCCAACATCCTCATTAGTAAACATGGAGGCAAAGAATTCATTTAGACTTTCTGCAATGGCCTTATCTTCCCTAAGAGCCCCTTTAACCCCTCTGTCATCTAATGGTCCAACCGACTCCCTCACAGGTTTCTTGCTTTGGATGTATTTAAAAAAGTTTTTATTATGAGTTTTTGCCTCTATGGCCAATTTCATTTCAAATTCTCTCTTCGCCTGTCTTATCAATGTTTTACACTTAGATTGACAATGCTTATGTTTTATCCTATTTTCTTCAGATGGATCCTTCTTCCAATTTTTGAAGGATTTTTTTTGGCTAAAATAGCCTCTTTCACCTCACCTTTTAACCATGAAGGTAATCGTTTTGCCTTCCTTCCACCTTTCTTAATGCACGGAATACATATGGACTGCGCCTCTAGGATTGTATTTTTAAACAATGTCCATGCCTGTTGAACACTTTTAACCTTTGCAGCTGCACCTTTCAGTTTTTTTCTATTTTCCTCATTTTATCGTTTCCCTTTTTAAAATTTAGTGTTAGAGCTGCAGATTTACTTATTGTCCCCCTTCCAGTTATTAGTTTAAAATTTGATCATGTTATGATCACTGTTGCCAAGTGGCCCCACCACCGTTACTTCTCTCACCAAATCTTGCGTTCCACTAAGAATTAAATCTAAAATAGCTCCCTCTCTTGTTGGTTCCTGAACCAATTGCTCCATGAAGCAATCATTTATTACATCCAGGAACTTTATGTCACTAGCAAGTCCTGATGTTATATTTACCCAGTCAATATTGGGGTAATTGACATCTCCCATTATTATTGCACTGCCAAATTTGTTTGCTTCCCTGATTTCTCTTAGCATGTCATCATCTGTCTGACCATTTTGTCCAGGTGGACGGTAGTATACTCCTATCACTATACTCTTACCCAACACACATGGGATTTTACCCATATAGATTCTACTGAGCATTTAGTCTCTTCTATGATCTTTATCCTGTTGGACTCTATACCCTCCCAGACATAAAGTGCCACACCCCCACCAAGTTGATCCTCCCTATCATTGCGATATAATTTGTACCCTGATATAGCACTGTCCCATTGGTTATCCTCCTTCCACCAAGTCTCTGTGATGCCAATTATGTCAATCTCATCATTTAATGCTATACACTCTAACTCTCCCATCTTACTTCTTAGACTTCTGGCATTGGCATACAGATATTTCAAAGTGTGGTTTTTGCTTGTTTTAACAACCTGCTTTTCAGTTGTTTGGCAGGCCTAGCAATATTGCATTGCAATAATTCGTGGAAGAAAATATTAGTGCCTGTAACACGGTTCTAAAGTCTTTTATGTCTAATAATGGCTTTGGTCTCCTAAGTATCAGTAGTTTATGATAGCCCTCTTGTTTTATTTGCAATATGTCTTTTGATACTTAGTTCAGGGTCTACAAGGACCCCGAGATCTCTAATCTTTGAGCATTGCCCTCTACGACATACAGGGTAAAATCAAAGTCTCTAAATTCGGATCTATAGCTCCCCCATAATAGAATTGTCAGCAGAATATAATTCCTGATACAACTGTACAAACCTAACTCTGATCCAGTCATTTTCATATTAAAAAACCCACCCCTTTGATCTTTTATTTGTAAGATTTGATTTTGTGCCTGCTGGGGTGTTTTATTTGCCAAGCTAGCAACTTATTAGCCTTATTTCCCCATTCAAAATATTCCTGATGCCTTGTATCATATATATATATATATATATTGAATCTCTTCATATAAAACAGTAGATAATCTCCATCTATGTTCATCTAATTCTCTGAGAATTTGGGGATTGCCATCTCTTATGTTGCAGCTCCAATTGTTTAATCATCTCTTTTAATTCTAATTTTTTCTTCTGTCTCTTTTTCTTGTAGATTGCAGCTTTGAAGATAATGATTTCCCAAGGCAATCCTGTATATATTTTGATTATCATCTGTATATATCCCTGTATATAATTGTACATGTTAATTATTCAATTAAGTTTTATTTAATCTTGAAAACTGCTATCCTGACTCTTTTTGTAATTATAAAAAGGCATTCAATACGGGGGGGTGATCAGGCCACGTAACAGAACCAATATTAATCATCTTACATGCTGCATAACAACACTGGCTAATTATTAACTTGTCAATTCTAGAGAATAGAATATAATGTAAAATCACATAAGGTAGGATTTTGCTATCTTCATGCATCCAAAAGTCCCAAAGATAACAAGAGAAGTTTTAATTTAGTTCTATGGCATTTTACTGAATCTGAACTGACAAGGGAGTCAATAGTAAGATTAAAACCACTTAGGATCACATAACCCTCTATCATACCACTCAAGTGCTCTCCTAACTCAATGAAAAAATATCCTTGTCCCATCTTCAGAGAATATATATTTGTGTGACTACTGTATTGCCTAACTTTATTTTCATTGCCAAGTATCTACTTGCTAGGGATGTGCAGAGGTACGCCATACGTTGCATTCGTGATTCGGATTCATCGGGGAGCAGATTCGTTGCATTCGGCCGTATGGCGCCCAGCTGCATTAATACGGCGATTTCTATTCGTGTCCCAGCTAAAATTAAAATTAACTACAACCCCCTCCCCCCCCGACCCCCCCAAGACTTACCAAAACTCCCTGGTGGTCCAGCGGGAGAC
>NW_021820589.1:0-5036 GCF_901001135.1 Rhinatrema bivittatum | reverse complement strand
ATCTCTCAGTCCCACCCTGGTTAGGGAAGCTTTGGTACATCCCAGGAGTCTGGACTGATCTGGGTATGTACAGGGAAAGAAAAATTGGTTCTTACCTGCTAATTTTCGTTCCTGTAGTGCCACAGATCAGTCCAGAGTCCTCCCATGGGAAAATGGAGAGTCCGTTCGTCCGGCAGTTTCTTTCATATTCTGAACATCTATCAGCTTTTTTTTATACTATATGCCCTCCTTTACAGGTCAAGAATATGGGTGTTGTTTTCGTTAATTCTGTTACATGTTCTTCAATCCCTGCTCTTAGGCTGGGGAGTTTGGTTATGGAAAGTTTGGTTAAAGTGAAAGTTCTGGTTTAACCTTTTTCTTGGGTACAGTTTAATATTGGCAGACTCTAGGTGGCACCTCATGGTGCCACCTAGAGTCTGGGGATTTAGAAGATCTGATGAAGCCCTTTTGCACTTTATCTCCAAATAAATTTTCGCCAGTGCAAGGTAAGTCAGCCAGTCTATCTTGGACCTCAGGCCTGAGGGCTGATGCTTTCAACCATGCCCATCTCTGGCACTAATGCCTGTTACTGCCATTCTGGAGGCTGTTTCGAATGAATCATAGGCCGCACGTACCTCGTGCTTCCCAGCCTCAAGGCCCTTATGTGTGACGGCATTGAGGGTGGCCTGATCTTGTTGTGGAAGAGTTTCTTCTACTTCCTGAACCTGTTTCCACAGCTTCTTTTGGTATTGTATCATGTACATGATATGAGGCAATTTTGACAATAGCATGGAGCCCTGAAACATTTTGTGTCCTAAATTGTCCAGAAACTTTTGCTGTTTGCCAGGAGGTGTTGACGAATGTGGACGAAGCCTCCTTGATGTCTTTTGTGCTGACTCTAGCACAACAGACTGATGTGGGAGTTGAGGTTTTTGGAAACCAGGTATATGCTGTACCAAATAAGTAGCATCTGGAGGAACAGTGCAGGGGTGTTCCCAAAGTCAATGCTGCAGGTCTACTGTACTTCATGAACTGGGATAGCTACTATTTCTTTTGGAGCATCAACAAATTGGAGTACCTCCAATGTCCTATGCTTGTATCTTCCTCTGTTACTAGTTGAAAAGGGATTGTTTCTGACATTTCCCTTATAAAATTTGAAAAGGAGAGGTCTCAGGTGGTGACTTTCTCCTTTCCTCTGGTGGAGAGGGTTCTGACAAAATATTTTCGGTAGAAAATATTAACTACTAAAGTCTTACGCTCCAACCCAGACAACAGGAATACCTGATACACCCCAGAACTGAAAGCTCTCAAGCAAGAATTAAGAAGCGGTGAACACATTTGGCGAAAAAATCCTTCTGCAGAGAACCAAGCTGCGTATAAATCCCTCATGCACCGCTATAGGATCTCTATCCGCAGAACTAAGAGAGACTTCTATCGCACAGAAAATCCACCACTTCATCTTCGACTCTAAAGCATTATTCTCATGTCTCGGCCCTCACCAAACCATCGCCCCCAACTATACCAGACGACCAAGCAGCCTGCAAGGCCACAGAGCTCGCCTTATACTTTGAGAAAAAAATCCTCAACCTAATATCACCGCTAACCTCCACCAACTACGGTCAGCCTCCCCCCATTTATGCCACCTCTTTACAACATAGCACTAGCCTCGAAACGTTCGAAACCACTTCACCTTTAGAGGTAGAAACCTTACTCAAGAAGATCAAACCTTCATCCCACCCAACGGACTCGATTTCCTTCAAATCTTCTCATCTCCATCCCAAAAATCATCACCAAGCCTATGGCAGAAATCATTAATTGTTCTCTAACACAAGGCTCAGTGCCTGACGCCCTCAAACTCGCCATTCTCAAACCTCTTCTGAAAAATCCTAACCTGTCACCGGCTGATCCGGCCAACTTCCGCCCTATAGCTAACCTTCCATTCTTCTCTAAACTCTTGGAAAAAATCGTCAATAACAACTTTCGGATTACTTGGATGAAAACAAAATCCTTGCCCCAGCTCAGTTCGGCTTCCGTAAGTCCTAAGTACAGAAGCCCTCTTAACTTCCCTCTCAGACACTATGCTCCTGAGCCTAGAGAAAAAACAACCCTGCCTTCTTGCTCTCCTTGACTTATCAGCCGCATTCGACACGGTGAATCACTCAATCCTCATGGATCGGCTAGCGGACATCGGCATCAAGGGCACCGCACTAAGTTGGTTCAAGTCTTTCCTCTGCAACAGATTCTAAAAGGTCAAAATCAATGCTACGATGAGGATTTTAACCAAGACCAACAAAAGAGAGCACACATACACCCTTCTGCGTAACCTTCACTGGCTTCAATCAAATTACGTATCCAGTATAAAGTGCTAATGATTATATACAAAGCCATACACAACCTCACCCCAGCGGATCAAAATATCCCCCTTCGTCACCACAGTTCCGCCAGACCGATCCGATCTGCCTATAGAGACTCACTTTACGCCCCCCCCCCCTATCAAATCCTCCTTTAAGGAAACAAGCTCTTTCCACAGCTGGCCCTTCGCATTGGAATGCTCTCCCGCCAGACCTCCGGCAAGAAAGATCTTTGACAACCTTTAAAAAAAAACTCAAAACCTGGCTTTCTCTCAAGCTTTTCAGTAAATTATAGGATCCATCTGCCTTTCGCATTATAACAGGAACACCTTTTCAGTCAAGTTTTCCAACTCTAAACCAGACCCTACCTCGTAGACAGGTCTTGCTTCTCACTTTTACCTCAGTCCATTAGCTCCTTGTCACTGAGGAGTAGTTTCCCTCATGACATTTTACTATCTTTTCTAGTTTTTGCCTGCTATATATCGGGAAGATCAAAGTATTTATATGTTAAATTTGATCCCAGTTCCCATAACCCTTGCTTGATGTAAGGCTTTCGTTTTATGCTTCCCTCATTTCACACTGTAAACCAATATGATATGTACTGTTTGCACATGAATGTCGGTATATAAAAGTTCAAAATAAATAAAATAAATAAATAGAAGAATCAGTATCTACATTTTCCCATGTATCTGAAAAGGTGTGTGGTTGAGGACTTGAACCAGGAATTAAGAATGGCGTTGAAGGAAGTAAAGTCATCGATGGATCCTTCAATGGTTTTGGTTGATGCTTCGGTGGCATCGATGGCACCGAGAAAAAACACGGACATCTCAGTCCTGAGAGTCCTGATGGTCCCGGCATCAGTTGAGGCATCAGTTACTGTGGATCACAGTTGGTGCCTTCTTCATCCGATGACCCGGAAATAGGTATCGGGTGTTTCGGAGGCTGTGTCGGTTTCTTTGTCATCGGCGGCCCAGGTTGTGTTGGTAAGGCACCGATCAATGAATCGAGTTTGGTAAGTAATGGTGCGAACATCGATGGTTCCGGCATCGGTGCTGGTATGGGGGCCGGCACGGTGAATGTAGTTCCCAGAGGGCATCGATGACCTCCTGGTCGATAAATCCATGCAGTTCCTCCCGTATAGCTGATGAGGTCAGAGCAGCTACAGGGGGTGGCAGACTCGGCGGAACTGGCTCCTCCACAGGTCCCTGTGGAGGCTCAGTACCCGGCAGCCTTGGATGTTCTGGTGTACAGGGCAGAATCGGCTCCTCTAAACTTGTCTTTCTTGCAAGCGCTCGATGGCCATCGAAGCCGCTCCAATATCTGGATTCCCTTCGGTGCCGGTGTCGATGTTTTTCACGGTGCTCGGCCTGCTCTTTCCCCAGCACAGAGGGAGATTTTGTCGATGACTTTGATGGTGTCGGAGACGGGTGGTCACCACTGCCTTCATGTACCCGGTGGGTCTTTATTATCACTTTTTTGGATACCCCTACCGGTGAAGATTGTGTAGACATCGATGCTTACCTTTCTGTATCATTTTGGCACATTTAGGACAAGAGGAGATGTGTGTAGCGCCAAGGCATAAGATGCACTCATCATGGGGGTCAGTTATCGACATAGTACGAGGGCACTTTCTAAACTCCGTTGCCATGATGACAAAAGGTTGAGGCCTGACAGCCCTCGATGGCCTGTGGGCACTGAGGGACGGTGAGAACGGTATCGACCGCAAAACTAAGTATTTTACTCACCGAATTGGAGAAAATGAATTTAAATGGGAGACCCCTATGAGGGGATATTTTTCTGAGGAATTGTTAATATTTTTTCCGTGAGGAAAATTGTGTGAGGAATCACACAGAGCTCCTAACCACAAGGCAAACTGCAGCGTGGAAAAGAAGAGACTGAAGGGAGATCCCTGTGGCTCGAGGGATAATGGCATGCTGGGCATGCTCAGTAGGCTCACTGTGCCAGTCAAAAGTTTTAGAAACTTTGACAGAAAGTTTTCTGCGATAGGACTCCGTCTGGTGACGTCACCCGTATGTGAGGACTACCATCCTCATCCTGCTTTTCCTGGTGTAATAACTTTTTTTTCTTTTGTTCGGCTCTGTGTGTGTTCCTCCTGAGGGTAAGTGAAATGGGCTCCCCACTATCACCCTCAGCTGTGGGCAGTCACAGGGTTCTCAGTCCTCTGCTCCTGAGCCTCTACTATCAGGGGGGATGGCCCCACCAGGACTTGGCAACCCCCTGGGAGGCCTAAATGGTATTTGCCTATTAGCAATTTTTTTCTTATTTTTATTTATTTATTTATTTATTTATTTAGTAATTATTTATTTTATATAATTTATAATGCCAGTTTGTTTTGGCCTTTGTCAAATTTTTTTGTTTTTATTATGTATGTTTATTTTGTATATCGCTTAGGCCTTTTGTGTTAAGCGATTAATAATTTTTTAAATGAATGAATGAGAGAATCAATCCGAAGGCTAACATCTATCACTAAAACCAGACTAAAGGTTTGCACCTTCACCATCTGCTGGAGACAGAGAAATACTGACAGACTCTAGGTGGCAGCTCAGGGTATAAGGCAGAGTCCGTTAAAACTTCTCTATCTCCATCTGCTGGACAGGAGGCAAAGCCCAGGAGTCTGGACTGATCCGGGTACATACAGGGAATTCTAAGTTACTGTATAACTGGTATCTCACTCCTGATAGGCTA
>NW_021820588.1:9090-10164 GCF_901001135.1 Rhinatrema bivittatum | reverse complement strand
TCCTGGGCGGCATGCCGTGGCTAGTACCAATTTGTTACATCTTTGTCAAGGTCAAAGAAGTCTTTTTGACTATACCATTGAGTTTCGAACTCTGGCTTCTGAGCTCGCCTGGCAGGAAGACTGCCTATGACCTATCTACCTGGATGGACTTTCCTCACAGCTGAAGGATGAGCTGGCTGCAAGGGAGCTCCCTTCCTCCCTCAAGGACTTTATAGACTTCACAGGCCGAATGACCTCCAAGAGCGCCACGGGAGAGTCAGATGCCCCTCTCGGGTTCGATCCCGTTTGCCACCGACCACCAGTCTTGCCTCGGGTAGGGTCTCCATTGTAGCCAAGACGGAAGAGACCATGCAGTTAGGCCGTGGGCGGCTGACCCCTGAAGAGTGCCTCCAGCAGAGACAAACCAGTCTATGTCTGTATTGCGGAGCACCTGGCCATCATCTTCAGACCTGCCCTGTCCATCCGGGAAACATCCCAGCCTAAGTTCAGTAGGGAGTCCTGAACTTGGGCACAACTTCTCCGGCCCCTCAACTGTCTGTACCGGTCACCCTGATCTGGGACTCTTGGTCCTTCCCAGTTCTTGCTTTGGTGGATTCCGGGGCAGAAGGTAATTTCATCCTCAAGGATCTAGTTCTACTCCTAGGTATAAAGACCTGTCCTCTGGAGACTTCCTTATGCATAGCTTCCATTGATGGGGAACCATTACCCGGTCAAATATTTCTTACCACTGAGCCAGTTCAATTATGCACTGGCGCCCTCCATATGGAAGAACTTGAACTGTTAGTATTGGAAAAATCCATCCATCCAGTGATCTTAGGACTACCCTGGCTCCAACGTAACTCTCCCCAATTTGATTGGGGTTCACTGCAACTGGTGGAGTGGGGTCCTGACTGCCACCAGTCCTGTCTACTGAAAGTGGTACCGCCATCTGTAGTTTCTCTAGCTGCCACTTCTTCAGGTATACCCCTCCTTATGCGGATTTCGAAGATGTATTTTCCAAGCAGAAAGCAGAACTTTTCCCACCTCTTCGGAGGTTTGATTGTCCCATAGACCTCCTACTGGGGACCACGCCTC
>NW_021820588.1:0-8990 GCF_901001135.1 Rhinatrema bivittatum | reverse complement strand
CGCTGCCACCCACCGCCGCTACCACCGGACGCCGACGCCGTCGCTGCTGCCACTCAACCCCGCCGCCGCCGCTGCCACCCGACGCCGCCACCCGCCACCGCCGCCGCCGCTGCCTCCCGACGCCGCCGCTGCCACTGGACGCCGCCATTTTTTTTCTGGCTCAGACCGACGTGCTCGCCCGCACATGTGCGGTAGAGCTGGTCTCTACTGCGCATTTGCGGCACGTCGGTCATCCTTCGTTTATTAGGTAGGATAAGGGGTAGCCTAGTGTCACTGGCTAGTGGCTGGCTACTAGCCACGCCAGTGAGCCACTAGTCAGATTACTAGTCACACAGTGACCTGTCACTTGACTATATCCTATCCTCTGTCCTGTGCTCTGGCTGGGGCTATATTTATTAGAGATGTGAATCGTGTCCTCGATCGTCTTAACGATCGATTTCGGCTGGGAGGGGGAGGGAATCGTATCGTTGCCGTTTGGGTGTTTAAACTATCGTGAAAATCGTTAGAATCGTGAGCCGGCACACTAAAACACCCTAAAACCCACCCCGACCCTTTAAATTAAATCCCCCACCCTCCCGAACCCCCCCAAAATGTCTTAAATTACCTGGGGGTCCAGCGGGGGTCCGGAACGGCCTCCTGAAATCGAATCGTGTTGTCTTCAGCCGGTGCCATTTTGCGCCGCCATTTTGCAAAATGGTCTACGGTCTATGGCTGGCACCATTTTGCGCTGCCATTTTGCAAAATGGCGGCGCAAAATGGCGCCGGCTGAAGACAACACGATTCGATTTCAGGAGGCTGTTCCGGAACCCCGCTGGACCCCCAGGTAATTTAAGGCATTTTGGGGGGGTTCGGGAGGGTGGGGCATTTAATTTAAAGGGTCGGGGGTGGGTTTTAGGGTGTTTTAGAGTGCCGGTTTTCCCGCCCTCCCCCTTCCCCTCCCCCTGATTTACGATTTTTTAACGATAAATCGGGGGAATTGTTATTGTATCGTGGCCCTAATGATTTTTGACGATTTAAAATATATCGGACGATATTTTAAATCGTCAAAAAACGATTCACATCCCTAATATTTATATATCAGCTGCTTAAGTTTAAAAAGTAAAATACAACACAATACATTAACATTACTGAACTACTCACTGGCTGCTGTGCCAGCTTACTTTGTTGGCGCTGGACTTGAGTCTGCCTGGCTGGCGGTTATAATTTATAAATCACTCAGTATCAGTAGTGCTATTAAGGGGTAGTGGCTGGCTAGTGGCTACTAGTAGCCAATGAGCAACTAGTCAGATTATTAGTCACTTAGTGACGTGTCACTGACTGACGAAGTCACTCACTAACTATATCCTTCTTTATATTTTATCTATTAGGTGCTGCTATCAGTACACTGCTGTGCCAGCTTACTTGTTGGTACTGGACTGGACTTGCAGCTTGACTGAGCCTGGCTGGTGGGCCAGTGGCCACTGGTTATAAAATCACCTATACAGCGCTAGTATAATTAAATTCCTGTTCTCTGGGGCTGCTATAATATTACCTGCTAAAACCATAAAGTTTTAAAATGTTTGGTGGTAACAAGAAGAGTGCTACTGGAAAGAGAAGTCCAGTCCCTAGAAAAAAACTGCGATTTGATAAGAATGATACCCCTTCTAATGCAGCTAATGTAGAAGTGCAAGGTAACTTGCAGGACAAGGAAGGAGCAAAATCAGGAAAATGTGAAGGAAAGGTGAAAGTCAAATCTGTGCAGCTGCAGCATACTTTATTGTTAGATGAAGTACTAGAGAAAGTCTTGAAGAAAGAATCAGAGGACTCTGAGGAGGATGATGACGATGTTAATGATGATCAGGGTTTTTGGCGTATTAAAAATTCTGAGAAGGAGGAGGAGGAGAAGAACACCACCAATGACAATGTACTATCAGATGGTAGTACTAGTAATGATGATGGTAGTTAGATTGCAAAAACCACTGTCCGTGCCAGTATCCTCCCTATTCCTAAACCAGTTGAACATCGGCAAGTTAATACAACAACAACTTCTTCTGCTACTTCTTGTAATACTACTACTAGTACTACTACTATGGCAATGACAAGAAGTGTCCAGCCTAGAGTAAGGGACAGTAGAAAAACATCTAAGGTTTGGAATCATTTTAATGTTGTGGCTGATTGGAGATGTGCTGAATGTATCCATTGTAAAAGGATGGTGAGCCGTGGAAGAGGTTTTGGACATCTTACTACCACCACCATGAAATATCACCTTGAAAGAGAACATAGAGCACTGTTGCTTGCAGAAGAAGATGCAGGGAAGCCACAGAAGGAAATTAGTTCAGAAGATTGTGTGTATGTGAAGCAGAAGCAGTCTCCTTCTCCTTCTCCTCTTCCCCGGCAGCAGCGGCAAGCTACTATTGAGCAGATGGGCTGGTGTCCTTCTTCAATTTCACAGACTAGGAAGCAAGTAATATCCAAAGTGGTGACACAACAAATTGCTGTAATGATTGCTGAGGATGATCAGCCACTGCAGATTGTAGAGAATGGTGGATTTAAGAAGCTGATCCATCTTTTAGCCCCTGACTACAAAATTCCTTCAAGAACTACATTTACCCGTCAGGTGATTCCTTCTCTGTATTCACAATGTCGTGCTCAAATGCAGAGCGTGATGGCAAGGGCAAAGGAAAGGAGCATACATCTCACCACTGATGTTTGGACTAATATGAATGCAATGCACACATATTTGTCTCTAACAGCACATTGGTGGCAGCTGGATGAGGCATTAACTGACAGCACAAGAAACAGTGGCAGTAGCACCAGCAGCTCCAAAAACCTTTCTCCAGTATACCGGTGGGCTTTACTGCATGCTCAAGTGCTAGACAAGAGACATACTTCTGAAAATATCTTATAGGCAATTCAGGGGATGATGGAAGGATGGAAAGGGCTACCTAGAAGCAGTGATATGGTGGAATGTTTAAATGGATATGTCATTACTGACAATGGTGCCAATATGATTAAGGCTCTGGCTGATGGTGGATTCAAGGGCATCCGATGCTTTGCACATACACTGCACCTGGTAGTGAGGGATGCTTTGGGGCTAAGTGGCAAGGAAGTGCAAGGTGCTGGTACTAGTCAAGCCCTGAAGCGGTTGATTGAAAAGTGTCGCAAAATAGCTGGGCATTTCAATCGCAGTGTGAAAAGTGGGAAGGAACTCAGAGAAAAACAAATAGCAGTTAGGGCACCATTGCATAACCTTGTTCAAGATGTGCCTACCAGATGGAATTCCACTTATCTTATGTTGGAGAGATTGTCTGAACAACAGACACCTCTGCATGATTTGGCAATGGAATCAGAAATTGGATTGGAAAATCCACTTGGATGTCAGGACTGGACAAACATTGCACAGATGGTGTATGTCCTCAAGCCTTTCAAAGAATATACTGATGAACTCAGTGCAGCTAAGGCCAGTTTAGGTGATATCATCCCTGTAATATATATTTATTTATTTATTTTTAATTTTTATATACCGGAATTCCTGTATACAATACAAATCAATCCGGTTTACAAGTAACAAAAAGGTTGCCCTGGTCTGGGAGGTTAGACCGGGGTTTTTTTTACATGGAACATTGAACAATAACAATCAGCCATTGAACCTTATTACAACTATTTAACCTTATTACAATGAACATTATATATATTATTATATATTATTATATATAATTATCATATTATATATGATCTGGACCAGGTATTAGAGGAATTTCTACATCAGCCAGATTTGTCAAAGGAAGTGTTGCAGCTTGTGAAATGCTTAAAAGAGCATCTCTTTTAATTTTTTAATCTCTGAAGACTCCCTTCTGTCTAAGACGTTATCGCAGGTTACTGCCGGCCCTAAGCATTGGAACTCACTTCCATCAGACCTCAGACTGGTACATTGCCCAATCACCTTTAAAAAAAGACTCAAGACCTGGTTGTTCAACCAAGCCTTCTCCTAACTCAATATCTTTTGATCTCCCACCAGTGATTTCAGTCTTAAGAGAATGCTCGCCCTTATTTATCCCGATGTAGTCAAATCTTAATAATTTTATTCTACTATTAATCTCTGATCTTTACACCAGCCAGTATTAGGCTCGCTGGTCTCCTCACCTATGTTATTTATGTCGTTAAACCCAGTTTTATGTATCCAAGTTCGATCATCCTGTTTATTGTAAGACATTCTCATGTCAAGGTTATTGTTGGAATGTAAACCGACTTGATTGGTAACTCTGTTACTTGAATATCGGTATATAAAAGTGCAAAATAAATAAATAAATATTGCAGATTGCAGATAGGAACCGGTACTCGCTCCATGAGGGTCCCATGTTCCTAAAACCCTTTACAGACTCTCTTCTATCTCAGAAGCTATCGCATACCTATATCTTATGAATTATTATTACAGATTGCAGATAGGAACCGGTACTCGCTCCATGAGGGCCTATGTTCCTAAATCCCTCCAAGACTCTCTTCTATTCCAGAAGCCATCTCATACACAGCTATTGTGAGTTCTTATTTCAGACTGCCTATAGCAACCAGTACTCGCCTACGGCTCCTGTTCCTGAATATACTGAAGACTCTCTGTTACATAAGAGGCCATTACAGATATCTACGATTGTGAGTGTGTCATCTACTGCTGGTTATGTATCCAGCATATCCCTGTCTACTCACTACCTATAGTCTCTCTCTTCAGCTCAGCAACCCAGAGATCGCAATTCCAGTATCTGAGGGACTTCAGCCCTGCTGGGCATATCAGCTCACTACTGCCACCTCTGGTGGTTCAACTTCCAGCCTAATAAAGAACTATCTGTGTTTGTCTCAATACTCCAGCCTAGCCGGTGGTCACTCTCAGGATCTCCTCCTGGGGGCGCTGTCATCTGCCATCGGCCCAAGGATTCACCATTTCTACTAAGTGTTTATTCCTTACACTAGTAGAGTAGTATCATACCGACTGCCACTCTGTGGGAGCCATCCCACATCAGATCACTAATTCCACCTACGGAGTATTACATATCGCAAGCTCCTCTCCTTGGGGAAACAGCATTCTACAGAAGACTAACTTCACCTCCCTGGTGGTCACATCACTAACAGATTGCTATCCCTCTCTTCTCGAGGAATGATCTACAACAGATTGCTAACGCCTTCCCTCTGAAGCCATACGTATTGCTAACTTCGCCCTCCTGGCGGGGTGAGCAGCTAACAGATTACTAACTCCGCCCTCCTGGCAGAGTTATCCATAACAGTTGCTAGCTCCTCCTTCTATAGGAGTATCCAGCAGCCAGATCGATAACAGATTGCTAACTCCTCCCCTCTGGTGGAGCAAATCAATAACAGCTGCATCCCATGAATTTTCTGTCCATAACCCTCCCAAGAAAGGAGGTATTCCCACCGGTGGCCCCTTTGGTGGACAGTCGAGGACTTCATGTACCTTGTAGGTCGTATCAGTCTCAGCCACCAATGGAGGTGGTTCAGGAGCCTTTCAGGAAGGCCAGGACAAGACCACTGATTTTAGAAGAGATACATGAAATGTATTATGCATTCCCAGCGTAGGAGGCAGCCGAAGCTGGTATGTAACTAGTCCAGTGCGTCGGGTGACCATAAAAGATCCAATGTACCTTGGAGCGAAACTTTGAGAAGGTATTTTGAGTTGGATATACCGAGTGCTCAACCAGACTTTCTGGCCAGGGAAGGAATTCATGGGCCGAGCGTCAGTGAGTGTCAGTAGTTCTCTTGACCAGGGAAGTGGCTTGATGAAAGCGAAGGTTCATCTGTTCCCATAAAGCCTTGAGGGCATCCGCAGTAGTCTGCGCTGCAGGGGAAGGTACTGACAATGGTATGGGCAGAGGTGGTCATGGTTGCTTTCCATAGACGATGGAGTACGGTGATGTGCCTGTAGCTGTGGCAATGTGGGAGTTGTGAGAAGACTCTGCCCAAGGAAGAAGTTCAGTCCAATTGTCTTGGCGGTCATTAGTGTCAGTGCGAAGGAAGGCCTTTAAAGAGCAGTTCATTCACTCAGCTTGTCCATTGGCTTGAGGGTGGTAGGCAGTTGTTAGACTGATGTTAATGCCGAATGTTCGGCAAAGAATGCGCCATTATCTAGCAACGAATTGTGGACCTCTATCAGAGACAATGTCCTTGGTTAGGCCACATAATCTGAAGATGTGATGGAAGAATAGGCATGCCAGTTCAGGAGCAGATGGTAGGCACAGTAGAGGGATGAAATGGGCCATTTTTGAAAATCGGTCTATGGTTACCCATATAACAGTATGGCCCTTAGATGGAGGCAAGTCCACGATGAAATCCATAGACAGGTGGGTCCACGGTTCCTCTGGAGCTGGAAGTGGCTGAAGTAGACCCCAAGGTCAACCGATCGGGGGTTTTTGTTGTGCACAAGTGATACAGGATTCGACGTACACTTTAGCATCAGAGACCTTAGTGGGCCACCAGAAGAACCACTGGAGCAGCACCAAGGTTCGTGCTTGCCCTGGGTGACCAGCAAACTTAGAATCATGTGCCCACCGGAGGACTCTTTCTCAGAGTCATTGGGGCACAACAGTCTTCCCATTTGGGACTGGGTGAGTAGAGGATAGGCAAATATAAGCTGGATCTATTATGTGAACGGTTCTTCCGGAGTATCTTTAGGCTCGAAAGAGCATGATAGGCCATCTGCCCAGAGGTTTTTCTCAGCTGGGCGATAACTGAAGCTCAAAGTTGAACCTGGAAAAGAATAAGGCCCATTGGGTCTGACAGGGTGTTGAGACACTGGGCATGGCTCAAATGTTCCAGATTCTTGTGTTCAGTGAATACAATGAATTTGTGTTGTACACCATCTACCCACACGTGCCATTCTTCCAGTGCTAATTTGATCACAAGTAACTCGCAATTTCCGATACTATAATTCTGTTCTGCAGATGAGAACTTGCGAGAGTAGAACGAACATGAGACTTTAGATCCAGAAGTGTTGTGTTGGCTCAGAACCGCTCCCGGCCCCAATTGCGGAGGCGTCCACTTCACCTTAAAATGGGCGGTTCAGGTCTGGATGATTGAGGCAAGACCCCGCCTGGAAAGCTTCTTTAAGGTGGCGGAAGGCTGAGATGGCTTCCGGTGTCCAATGTTGAGTGTCTTGGCCCTTGCGAGTCAATGCAGTCAGAGGGGCAGCCAAAGTAGAATAGTGTGGAATAAAATGGCGATAATAATTTGAGAATCCCAGGAAGTGCTAGAGAGTCTTAAGATCCATGGGTTGTGGCCAATCCCGGATTCATTTCAACAGCAGGGTCCATAGAGAATCCTCATTGGGAAACAATGTATCCGAGGAAAGGTAGACTGGATTTCTCGAATAAACACTTATACAACTTTGCAAATAAGTGATTCTCACGAAGGCATTGGAGGACAGTGTGGAGATCAGTGTGGTGTGTGGCCAGATCTTTAGAAAAGACAAGGATATCGTGCAAGTACGCCACAACCTTGGTATACAGCAAATCTCAGAAAATTTCTTTCATCATTCATTAGAAAACTGCGGGCGCATTACAGAGACCGAAGGGCATCACCAGGTATTCGTAATGACCGTCTCAGGTGTTAAGAGCAATCTTCCAAATGTCGTCAGGACGGATCCATACCAAATTATACGCCCTGTGTAAATCCAACTTAGTGAATATAGATGCTCCTTGCAAGCGATTGAATAGTTCCGAGATCAGCGGCAGAGGGTACTTGTCTTTACTAGTAATGGAATTTAGGCCACGATAGTCAATACACGACCTGGGCGACCCATCCTTCTTGGTCACAAAAAAGAAACCTGCCCCGGCAGGAGAAGTAGAGGGGCGGATGAATCCCTTCGCATGATTTTCTTGAATGTACTCCGTCATGGCTTTTGTCTCTGGGAGATACAGAGGATAGGTGTGTCCTCAAGGAGGCGTGGTCCCCAGTAGGAGGTCTATGGGACAATCAAACCTCCGAAGAAGTGGGAAAAGTTCTGCTTTCTGCTTGGAAAATACATCTTCGAAATCCGCATAAGGAGCGGGTATACCTGAAGAAGTGGCAGCTAGAGAAACTACAGATGGCGGTACCACTTTCAGTAGACAGGACTGGTGGCAGTCAGGACCCCACTCCACCAGTTGCAGTGAACCCCAATCAAATTGGGGAGAGTTACGTTGGAGCCAGGGTAGTCCTAAGATCACTGGATGGATGGATTTTTCCAATACTAACAGTTCAAGTTCTTCCATATGGAGGGCGCCAGTGCATAATTGAACTGGCTCAGTGGTAAGAAATATTTGACCGGGTAATGGTTCCCCATAAATGGAAGCTATGCATAAGGAAGTCTCCAGAGGACAGGTCTTTATACCTAGGAGTAGAACTAGATCCTTGAGGATGAAATTACCTTCTGCTCCGGAATCCACCAAAGCAAGAACTGGGAAGGACCAAGAGTCCCAGATCAGGGTGACTGGTACAGACAGTTGAGGGGCCGGAGAAGTTGTGCCCAAGTTCAGGACCCCCTACTGAACTTAGGCTGGGATGTTTCCCGGATGGACAGGGCAGGTCTGAAGATGATGGCCAGGTGCTCCACAATACAGACATAGACTGCTTTGTCTCTGCCGGAGGCACTCTTCAGGGGTCAGCCGCCCACGGCCTAACTGCATGGGCTCTTCCGTCTTGGCTACAATGGAGACCCTACCCGAGGCAGGACTGGTAGTCGGTGGCAAACGGGATCAAACCCGAGAGGGGGCATCTGACTCTCCCGGTGACGCTCTTGGAGGTCATTCGGCCTGTGAAGTCTATAAAGTCCTTGAGGGAGGAAGGGAGCTCCCTTGCAGCCAGCTCATCCTTCAGCTGTGAGGAAAGTCCATCCAGGTAGATAGGTCATAGGCAGTCTTCCTGCCAGGTGAGCTCATAAGCCAGAGTTCGAAACTCAATGGTATAGTCAAAAAGACTTCTTTGACCTTGACAAAGATGTAACAAACTGGTACTTGCCACGGCATGCCGCCCAG